>NC_092209.1:72229838-72241542 GCF_043381705.1 Parasteatoda tepidariorum
ATGTAGGACCACCTTTAGCCCTCAAAACTGCTAGCACCCGCCGTGGCATTGATTCCACAAGGTGCTGATAGGTAGTCTGAGGTATCTGGTACCAAGCGCTCACCACCTGGTCCTGCAATTCCCTCACATTGCGAGGGGTTAGCGTAGCAGCACGAATTTGGTTTTCAAAGTAGGACCACAAATGCTCTATTGGATTAAGGTCAGGTGAATTTGGGGGCGAAGACATGACTTGAAAGTCACTGGAATGTTCCTCGAATCAATCCATGACGATTCGATCCTTATGACATGGAGCATTATCCTGTTGGTAAACACCATCCCCCGCAGGAAAAACTGTTGCCATAAATGGGTGAACCAGGTCTGCAACTATGTTCAAGTAGCTAACAGACGTCAGGGATTGTTCTATGAGGATTATGGGTCCTAATGTGCCCCATGAAAACATTGTTCCTGGGCAAGAAACCATGAAAACTTGGGGGAGCCCATTGTTATAGATGGAGGGTGATCATAATATAATGGCTCTTCGGTGAATATAAAATGATGCTTACAGTCTCATGAAAAATCATTCCAACTAAAAAATTTGAAGGAGAGCCTGTAAAAGTCCTCATACGCATACTGTTGTTGCTAGTCAAAGTTATTATTAAAATATCGCTTAAGATTTTCTTTAAATTAAAAGCGCCATCTGTTGACGATCTTAGTAACTAATTTTAAAATTTATGCGAATAGTGTTCTAGTTTCGTAAAACAGAATCGTACATTTCTATCTCTTTCGCAGTAATTTTCTAATGCCGATGCTCTAAACAACTAATTTTATTTTATGATCCAAATGTCTATTCATTGTTAAAATTTTTTAAAAAAAATTAATTTTTATTTTCATTCAATGTTTGATTTGACGAAGTATGAAAAGTAACGCCGTTTAACAGCAAAAAAATAATCGCTAGAATTCTAAAACTATTCCATTATCAAGTTATTAAGTAAACCTATACTTTTTGCGTTAACACTAATTATCTAATAGACGGATCAATAAATTTAGTATTAAAAATACCTCCATTTTATACTGAAGATTTTAGGTTCAGTTTTTTTTATTGCTTTTTCTTATAAAAGAATATGTTCAAATTTGAAACAATTTCTATTACAATGCTGTAGAACAATTTAAAACCTACAATTTTCCTAAAATCACTATTTCTGTTTGACGCAGCATTTGCAGTTTAAAGAAAGAAAGAAATAAAAGCATCATTTTTACTGATAACAAATTACTTTTATCTCCATTCATTCTGTATATTATTTCCATTATCAGTAAATAGTTTAAATAAAATTTAGTTATTTGTATACATATGTATTTATCTTGTATGGTCTGTGGTGTAAATAAAAGAAAATAATAAGTGTTTTTATTCTTGTTAAGTTATAGAAAATTATATTATGATATTAATTTTTTAATTTCTTACAGCTTACGTTCCTTTTTTCAAAATTATACACATATCTAATATTTATACGCAACGACATGAATTGAAAATGATAACATTACTTACGAAGATAAAACTGATAAATGAATAGTTTTGAATGTAGGATAAATAAATTGTTGCTAATAATTACTGTTTTATATATTAGAAATGTGAGAAAATTCCAAATTTCTAATTAAGTTAGGTATAAGTGAAGTTAAGCTTTTAATATGTTGGAAATCATTGGATTTTCAAACTAGCATTATGGTATGGCGTCAATTTTGATTTACTACTGGAAGCCATCAACTTCATATTTTTTATCCGGAAAACATGCGTTTCGCCTTTTAAATGTATATACTAATGGAAGCATCCATGTTATTGTCAGTATTATACTCCGGCAGTTCTGCAATCACATACGATTCGGTAAAGACCGCCCTTTATATGTACTTTTAGAATCCTTTTCAAAAGAAAATGGAAAACCATGCATATTGACTGCAGTAAATTAATATTTAACCAAATAGAATACCAATAACGCTACCGAAATCTGACAAATTAAGTAGAGGACGGCAGGCGTAATAAACATCAATACACGTTTGAGTGGAGTTGACGGTGTTCTTTATAGTCTACTTTCACTCACCCTCTGTTTTCTCCAGCAATCAAACCTGTCTTGTTTAGTTTTCGCGCCTTCCTGTCCCGCCATTTGTCATATTTCGGAATCGCTTTTGTTTTTTCCTGTGTTAAGTATTAATTTACGTTTTCCAAATGTACGTACTTTTTGCTCATATATTTGGTAAGGATTCTTATACTAAGGGGGGTCTTTACGGAATACTCTGTATAAGAACAGCTTTCCACACCATTGCCATTAGTTCTGGCAGTTCTACGCAATTACATAATTTTGAAAACTGCTGGTCAGATATTTTATTATATCGTAATAAACTACCACAGTAACTTCCAAAATTACAGACGAATTAGGGGCCACAAAATGGGGCATAACAAGATGCGCCCGGTACAATCCGTGGAAAAGAAACCAAAGCTTGAATTCAGTTATAAAACTAGATGGCCACGGTATATTATGAAGCTCCAAACTGCTAATACTATACTAACACTACTAATCCAATTCCCCTTTGTACTCGACTGGTTCATCATCTAGAATATTAATTATTTGGTCTCGTTTTAGGTATATTGTTATAACAAATGGGGCCAAAGTTGAAAATTTTAGCTTAATTTATAAGTAAAATGTAGGCCTTTATATACAAGGAGTGATCAAATGAAAAGGTACGAAACGACGTAAAAACGTAACAGTTAAATATTTGTATATTTCGCCATGGGAGAACGCAGCGAGACATCTCGGGATGCGATTAGAGTTTCTGGCTGGAATCGGAGGATGCGCGGGCGCCCGCATCCACAGGAGAGAGCAGAGGCTCTTATCAAAAGCGGCGTCCAAATGATGCAGCAGTTCGTATGAGGACAGAATGGCGTTCGCTTTGCAAAATTCGACGATTGAGGAACAATGAGGTGTTATCCGATTTCTGACAGCGGAACACTCCGACGCTTACGCAGGTCCATGAAGAACAAAAGATCGAGGCTGCTCACGGAGGGTGTGGTTCTGCTCCATGATAACACACGTCTCCAGAGTCATAAGCATGGAATTGGCCAAGTTCAAGTGGGAGACGTTGGACCATCCGCCCTACAGTCAGGACAAGTCACCCTGGGATTTCCATGTGTTTGGTCCACTGAAAAAACACCTGAAAGGGAAGCGCTTCAACTCGGACGACGCACTCAAGGACGCTGTGAAGGACTTGGTCAGTCACGGCCACAGGAATTCTTTGAACAAGGAATTCTGCGGCTTGTTCATCAGTGGGATCGTTGTGCTCAGGCCTATGGTGTATATTTTGAACAAAGTCTACATTTGTACCCACCATGTCGTTTCGTACCTTTTCATTTGGTCACCCCCTGTACATACAGAAAAAAAAGGAAAAACAGGATTTTCACAATTAAGTTTACTTGTGCCCGAAATAATTCGTTTATAATTTTGAAGTTTGGCCTCAAGGTTACTTAATTTGAAATACTAAATTGGGCAAAATTTGAAAATTATAGGTTAATATGAAAGTAAAGACTATTAATTGCGAATCTATGGTACGCGTGACACTAGGTGGCGCCCGATGTATGTGCTATAGGTGGCAAGAGAGAGTTATTTCAGTGTCAAGTGGCAGTTCAGTGGCAGTAGCAAGAATTTCTTCAACACATGAATTCAATTTAGCTGTGCGATTTGTGTTTTACGATTTTACAGTCTTGTCTACCTATATAAATGAGCAATTACAAGAAAAGCAACAAACTGTAAGGTGGTTATTGCTTGAAATTAGTTTTTCAAAATTCAAACTTGACGTAAGCTCTAAAGATTTTAAAACAACGAAATTGAAATATTTCCCTTCGTTTAAAAGATACTGGCAATTTACATAGAACTTCTCCAATAAATTATCCTCTGAAGTCGGAGAAAATATACTCATGAACTAATTGGATACTTTAAAAAACAGAACGAAATCATATCAGCATATTTTATTTTGAAGTAGTAGAAAAAGTTTTGAATTATGAAGTGTCAAATTTTTATATCTTTAAATTTTCAAATTTTTGTAACAAAAAATAGTTTTTAGTAAATGTTTATTACTTTATTTAATTTTAGCTGAAAAAAATTTGATCTCTGAAGTACATAATTTTTTACATCATTATAAAGTATGTAAGTTTACATGGCAAAATAGAAAATTTGAGCAAAATCGGTTGTGTAGTTCCTGAGAAATCAAATTTTAAATATACGACTTTTTAAGAATCCGATTTCTCAGGAGCTATTTAATCGATACTATTACTCAAGAACTGTTTAATTCGCTTAGAAAAGTTCTCGAGATATGGCGAAATAAGCAAAAAGTAAAAATAACAGTCCAAAATTTGGATCGCTGTCCTGACCAAACTATGGGGATCATGCTTCCCAGATTGCTCTACCCCTTATATTTTGGTGATCGGGAGCCGAATCCATCGAAAAAAAGGTTGTTTTTTTTTTAATCAGTGCGAACAATACTTTATTAAAGTATTGTCTGCACTAATTAATTAGTGTATTTGAAGTCACCCCTTTAAACCCTTAACATTGAGTCCTACAAATTTGAGATCCGATCATTAGATAAAAAATTATTCAGAGCAGTTAGGGTAAATATAACAAATATTTTTTTACTTTTTTCGTTTACTTTTTTATACTCCGACTTCAATTATAAAACTACCACCGAGAAAAGCAAACTAATCTACTTGCAAAATGTCTTTTTTTCCAGGTTTCAAAATACTATAATTTCCATTTAAATATTAGAGGAAAATTCTTCGAAAGATTTGTTTACTTTTGAGAGCTTCTGTTAAAATTTTAATCAATGTAAAAGCTTGTTGCAAGAAAATGTATGTATGATAAAAAAGTACATAGATTTGGATGCAAAATCTTCTTAAATTTTCTTTCATATGATGCTTATATTTTATCGCTGGATCTTAGTTTACTACTGTTTAGTAATACGTAAATATCTGACTCAATTCCTCTTCCTTTTTCACGTAATTGTAATTCCAATATAATTGATAAAGCTATTTATCGCTTGCTATTTTTTATTCATTATCAACATTTTAAATTTAAAATTCAATTTATCATGCTGTGAAACGGTAGTAACCCTAAAAAGTTTATTGGATAATGCCATCGGATGGAACATTCGAAGAGGTTGCAAGGTTAGAGGGCACCATTTGGTTACAGTTCCGAATGTTGTGCACACTTAAGATACAATGGTACATACCCATTTTTAACTGTTAATGCAGGAATACTAAGTGTTTTTACTTTCTTTTAACTGCATTTTAAATATTGATTCCATCATAATTACTTCAGAATTTAAAAATTATTTTTGTCGAGCTATGTAAAGTTATTTTGATTATTATTAGGACTTTGTAATGTTATATAATACCAAAAATAGAAGGTAAATAAGGTCAAAGCCACAATAATTGATATTAACTATCCACTATACAATAGGGTATTTTTTTAAGGATTAAAATTGATCATTATATTGTACTCAACTATTTTAAATTTTTTTATAAATAACTACGGATTGAATAATAAAATAACCGTACTTTTCCATTTCTCCGGCTCAAGAAAATTCAACTATTATATTTATTTCACATTTATTATTAAAAGTAGCGGGGATATTTCCGTATTGTGACCTGTTGTTCCAAATGAATGAAGAAAAAAGAAAAACTTGTTGCGGTTTTTCCGCTGTTAACTATGAGTTATACTCTTCGAGTTGGTCCCTTTCTGTTATGTTTTTATTTACTTATTTACTTTTTGTTTTTATTTACTAATTTCGACTGACATGCGCAGAAATAACCAAAACTTGGTGATTATTCTGTCTCAGATCACAATTTAGAAATTTTCCTGAAATATCTGTCACCGAGAAAATAATATTAATCATAATAATAATTTAAAAAAAACAGTTGTGTGCTCCCTGTGAAACTTCATCACCTGTGCGAGCAAAACGGAAAAGTATCATACTGACCATTCATTTGAAAACTTATAACAATGAATGAAAACAGAAAGCCAGAATTTGTTTTTTTGTTTTTTTTATTGTTTTTTTTTCATTTATGTATTAATGTTTTAAATAATAACTCTTGTTTACGATAGCTAGGTTATTATGAATTTTCTTTTCACAAACTTAAATAATCTGCAGCAGCTTTGAAGCCTTTTTCTTCTTCGGTATTAAAAGTGTTTTTTTTTTTTTTTTTTTTTTTTTTTTTTTTTTTTTTTNTTTTTTTTTTTTTTTTTTTTTAATGAGAAGATTCTTCTGCAGCTACTGACCCTTTTCATTCTAAAAGAGATAATAATGAAATAGAATTAGTTTCTTTCAATACAATTTTTGATGAAAACAAAAGTGATTCATGGTATTTATTCAAATGATATTAAAGTTGCTTTTCGAAAGCTCCGTAATATGAAATTATGCTTTTCTGCAAATAATATGCCATTTTTATAACTGCTGCTTTATAGCAGCCAGCGCTGTCTACGCTTATTTTGAAAATGGCGCAAAAAGTCAATATGGAGAAAAGCCACAGTTTTGTGAAAATGAAAAGCGTTTGTGGTCTAATTTTTTAATATTTGAAAACTTACTCAATGCTGCATTACTTGGACTCATAAAAATTTGCAGAAACTGAGAATAAGGCAGTGGTTTTGATAGTTTTCATTTAGGTGAAAAAAATTTCACCAAATTCGAGATTTTTAAAAAAGTTTAATAACTTTCAAAATATTTAAGTTATTTGTCTTTTCTAAAGAGCAGATAATTCTTCAAGGTAAGATTATATATATAATTTAAAATCATCGCATTGCCTCAAGTGTAAGAAAATTAAACTATAACTTTTTTATTTCCGTTGGTTACAGAGCTTTAAAAAACAGCGTTACGCAGCAGCACAGAATTCTTAATTTATATTGCATGTCTCTCAGATCAGTTCCGCAAAATCTCAAGAAATGATCATTTTCAAAAATATTTTTTTCTTTTACTTATGTTACATAAATTTAAGCTGTTAATTAAAAGCTGTTGTGTTCCTCTGAATTCTCTCCTTACACTTTCTAATGTTTGGTCAAGTAGACTGAATTCTGTAATTCGTTACTAAGGATTAAATTTGAATTGACTAAGGGTAGTATAATTAAGAATTAAAGATGAAACGGAGATCTTCAATGTTTTTGAGTATGCTTCTTTCATTGATTTTGAAGTATTAATAATAATTATTAGAAGATTTAAGATTTAAACAAAAAAATTATAAATACGAAATTATTGAAATCAAAGAAAGCAAATTATTTACCTGTTACTTTTTTATTCCTGCTTTTTCAATTTTTTCATCAATCAATAGTTCAATTATGGAATTGTTTATTTGAAATTTGACCATTACTTCATCTTTATCATTACTTATAAAGTCTGCTTTAGTGTTTTCCAAGCAGCAATTATCAATTGATCAAGAAAGAAATCGGTTATTTAGAACTTGACCGCTACTTAATCTTGATCATAATGTTTTGTAATCCAGTTCCAGTCCATTTATCATGTCCAATTCCAGTCCATTTATCAAGTCCATGTTAACATTGTAACGCAATTCAATACAACACACTCTTTCAATTAAGGAAAACAAGATGTTTAATCATTCCTATTTTCCTCTAACTTTTTCAGAGTAGCAATGGTATCATCTACCAATAAATCCAAAATGGAATCAGCTAGTTTCAATTGAACCATCACTTCCTCTTGATCATAATTGATCCAATCTGATTCCTCCTCTCTGATCTCACTTATCAAAATAGTGTCCACAAAATCTCTCTCCTCCAAGCCCAGTTTCATAGCAGACCATGATGGTCGCTTCTTTTCCCATGCATTTATTTGATGTTTAGGTAAGAGCCCTAAAGATTTTTCCACTTCCATCTGAAGCACGGGCAATATTTTATCTTTGTCGCACGGGAAAGTTGGCTTTGGAGCTAACCTCTTTGGCTTAAGCCACGGTTGAAACACTTCTTGTGTTTCCCTAAAGGGATATTAAATAAGTGTGAGGAAATTATTTTAATTAAATTACATAGTTTAAGTCTAGAAATAAAATAAAACTTTTATAATATGTTACCATGAAAGTGAGTGAATGTTATGACATTGGTGAACGTCTGAAATATTTGTTAAATATCATTTCCCGGCACTGTCACCAGTAAATGTCTAAATTAAGTATAAACTGGTGGAGACTAAGTAATTAAATTGAATATTTTTTACTTAATAACAATTTTCAGACATTCACCAAAGCAAATATTTGAGANACATAGTTTAAGTCTAGAAATAAAATAAAACTTTTATAATATGTTACCATGAAAGTGAGTGAATGTTATGACATTGGTGAACGTCTGAAATATTTGTTAAATATCATTACCCGGCACTGTCACCAGTAAATGTCTAAATTAAGTATAAACTGGTGGAGACTAAGTAATTAAATTGAATATTTTTTACTTAATAACAATTTTCAGACATTCACCAAAGCAAATATTTGAGAAAGCCATTATTCATTTGCTTTATTTTTTATTAAAATTTTTAACATAAATATTTGGAGAAAAAAAAACATTCAAAGTATTAAAAATTTTTTTAACCAGTTTGAGCTAAATATGAAGAAAAGCGTATGGATTATTAAATTAAAAAATAATTTAACATTACTAGGGGGGGGGGAAATCTTGAAAAGTTTGTTTGAGATACAAGTGAAAGGACATTTATTTTTCTTACAGTGCTGCATAAAAATAAATTATAGAATATCTATTTATAGTAGGAAACTAATACATCATGATTAACAAAATCGTTTTTATAAGAAATTAACTTGAGCTGTATTGAACCATTTGCAATTTACGTCTATCCTGTTATGTCTGTCCCGTTATGAAGTTTTTTTTTACTGTTCCAATCGTGTATCTGCTCTGTGCCATACAAATCTTACCGAATAGGTTTTGAAAATATGTATGATTCAAGTCTAATTGCCCTGCATATTATATTTATTCTGGAAAAGGTAATTCGTTCCAGTGTGACAGCTGTGTGAGTAGTTAATACGATAACAAAAAGTTAAACATCTAAAACTTAAATAAGAGAGTAGAACTCATTAATATAATTTTTTTTTATTTTTGATACCAGAAACCTAATTTTTGTGCTTCTGCTATACAACCTAACCTAATTTTTTATGGTTTATGCTATTTGTTTGTGTTTATGCTATAAAATACTTTCTATTTCAATTTTTTTATTAGAAAATATCGATTTATAGTGTTATTAAATAAACTTCTTTTTAAAGGAGAATTTCATTTTTTAAAAATTTTTTGTTAATAATAGGATTTAAAATAAATATTAAGAGAAGTGTTTTAAAAAATATATAGTTCTGTATAGTAAAAAAAGGAAAAAAATTCAGACAAGGTCATTAATGGACGTAAAAATTTCGTTTTTCTGGCACTAAAACTTTTTCTACCCAAAACTGTACAGTTTTTTTGCCGAGCATAGAAAAGCTATAAATAATGTTTGTTTCATAAATATTTCATTATTAAGTAATTCCAAATGTGCTCTTATGATGTAAAATTGTTAACGTCAACAGATTATGTTTTTAAATTTAGTTAAAAAGGATTGGTGCAATTTCGAGGCATTTTTTTTGCAAATGTACCATTTTCACTTCAGATTGTTTCTAAGCAGTTTTTCCAGTGAAGTACCATACAAATTTCAGTATTTTTACTGGATAAGGATCAGGGGAACATTCCTTTTTTTTTCTGCCTAAACTGTGGCATTTTGCACTAAAAAATACTCTCCAGAGCAATTTGAAAATGTGGCTTAAGTATTGACCAATTATTGACCCAAGTCATTCAATTCTAAATTAGAAACTTTACAGAAATTTTTTACTTACTGATATAATTCCATCAAAATCTCTTTTGAAACATCAAAAACCAAATCCAAATGTGCGATTTGACAAGGGTTTGTAAGCCCTAACTTTTCTACCACCTCATCAAAATTAGGATCATCGATGTCCTCTATCAGGCTTCCGCTCTCTTTAGCAGCAATAAATACATCAGTTAGATGTTCCATGATGAAGCCTATGTTTTTAGTAATTGGAGCCAAAGGATCATTTCTAATGTTTGCAGTGCAAACATCTTTGCCAGGTGAAGAGTGCTCATTTTGAGACTCAGTTGAAGTAACCTCTGGCCCATTAAGTGCATCAAGGATATCGAGTAATTCTGCATCACTCAATACTTCTCCGAAATCGACTGAATTTTCCACAGTCACCTGCTCAGTTTTAACAGTCAACATTGATTTTAAGTTGACATGGAGCATATCAAGCAGCTCATCATCCGTCAACGCTTCTCCCAAGCTTACAAACATATCCAAAGTTGGAGGTTCTTTTTTATCAACCAACATTGGTCTTACATTGATGCCAAGTATGTCAAAAAGTTCCTCATCAGTCAGAACTTCCAACTCATCATTGCTTTCAATTGCATCAGCTTTAGTTCCTTCATTTGAACTTAACTCATCACTGATGCCTTTTCGGAAAATGGAAAGAAAAGATAAGTGCAAGTGGTAGAGCAAGCATCCAAATGAAACTAATAATTAATGTTTACCAAGAACCTTAATGCTTTTTATAATCTTATTTTTATTTATAATTAAAATTGTCTTACCATCGAGAACTTTAAATAATATATGTCACAATAGTTCCTCCCTTCTTACTTTATTTAATTGACTTGGTGCAAATGAAACGTCCAATATCAACACAAAGTGATGCTGCATGTAGCAACCTCCCCCCCCTTCCATTTGGAAAAAAAATTATAATTGAATCATGATTTTTCAACTCCTTCCATCGGCAAAATCAAAGCAGGAATCTTGTTTTCAAGTAAATTTAGCTGAAACAAACAACTGCAGTCGCTGTTGAAAATATAATTCCAGCATGCAAGAGTAATACTGTCAGTGAATTAACCATAAGGAAATGATTTATAATGTTTGTTCGTAACATATGGATCTGAAAAATTAATGTTGAATCATTGTTAAGTGAATGTTCTGTATATGAAGTTAATTTTGGTAAACATGTCTTGAGATGTTGACAGTGCCAGGTGTCCATTTCACTCTATTGTCTTTGGCTAATAGCTACAAAGCTTTTCAACTGAAAGACGATGCCCTCTCTCTCACTTCACGCAACAGATAATGCAGCCATCGTTTCTTGCTATGAAGTGTTGCCACGTCCTTCTTGTTCCTTGGAATCTATAGAATTTCATCTGTATTGCCACATTAATCACTTTATGCCTGCCAAAGAGTTCACCCAAAATGCAAAGTTTAATGAGCACATGAAGTGGATGAAGTTTAGTTACGTTTAATGAAATTCATTGAGAATTTTTTCTGTTCATGTCACAAGAACCTTTTGGGTAGATCATTGCTGTGCCTGACGAATGACAGTATTGATGCTGTGGGAGATGTTATTTTTAGATTCGTAAACTACAGACTTTTAATTTGTAAGCAACAGAGTTTTATTGCTTATCATCTTTATCACTTTCTGCTCGGTAAAGGATGCACTCCAAACACAGAAACTAATTATTTATTTCTATACCAGTTACATGAGTTTTTTCAAGGGAACACTGTGTTGTCAAACAAATTGAAGCAGTATGTCAAACTAGCAAGAAAGAATGTGACGTAAATTTTATCGAAATTTTACATGCGGCTATTTAATTGTTCGATTATATATATATATATATAT
>NC_092209.1:72242225-72259337 GCF_043381705.1 Parasteatoda tepidariorum
TCGAAAATCGGTGGGAATGACAAAAATATCTTTAACGCTGTTATTGTTGCGTTTGGAACAATCATTTTGCTTAGTTACAATTTCTTAACAATTAAAAATGTCTTCACTACTCTTAATGATACTGTTTCGCATTGTTAAAAAGTTTTAAAAAAATCTATTATTGTTAATATTGCAACAATGTTTTAGTATGGTTAAAAAATAGGAATGCACAACCTTTTAGAGTGAAAGACCACTGGGCACTTTTTATCTTAGATTTACCCCTAAAGGGCAGCAAAAAATTTCTTCTAAATATTAGAATTCATTAAAAAAACATAGTACTTCACGTAAAAAATAAATATTTGAATTATAAAAATATTGGAATGAAAGAAAAAAACATGTTTTTTATTAAATATGAATGCAAATAAGAAACTTACATTATAATTTACAAGATTTAAAATTATATAAATTAAAACAAAATTGTTATAATGCAAAATAAGATTCAACATTTATCTGGGAATATTCTGCGGTTTAAGAACATATTTAATACAGGGTGCAGTACAAAATTATATAAATTAAAACAAAATTGTTATAATGCAAAATAAGATTCAACATTTATCTGGGAATATTCTGCGGTTTAAGAACATATTTAATACAGGGTGCAGTACAAAATTATATAAATTAAAACAAAATTGTTATAATGCAAAATAAGATTCAACATTTATCTGGGAATATTCTGCGGTTTAAGAACATATTTAATACAGGGTGCAGTTCCTGATTTCCTTCATAAAATTCAAATCACATATTTTGCCATGATTTTTCGCTTTTTGTCTTGGTTTTTCTGATTTTCGTATGTGTTCAAAACATCTCCTTTTATGAAAATACAAATGCAAATTTTTAAAAAATAGATTCAGAGAGACTGTATATTTTCAGATTATGAAAGCTGATTCGAAGCTACTGGCCAATGGCAGATTGTAGCAGTTTCAACAATAACCAATTTTTAAAATAACTACCAACTTCCTTCAAAAATTGAAATTTTCAAAGGATTAAAAAAAAGCTGTTGATATTATTTGAAGAGAATCGGGAAAGAAAGGTTTATGCCCATAAAAGTTGATTCGAAGAAGGAACGATTTGGCGCGTTACAACGTATATTATTACAACATATCTTTGCAGGATTGTGTGCTCAATTAAGGCTTATAAATCTTTGTCAAAGTTGAAGGACAGATAGCCCAATACAGAGAACGACAGAACGAAAAAACATGCAGGGTAACAGCGGGATTCGACCGACTACTTCCATGCTTCTCACAGCGTTTGGCGGGTGATAAAGCTCGGCCAGAGAGGTCCCGATTTTGCGCATGGGAAGTAAAGGTTTTTAAAGATTACGGTCTATTTTCACCGCGTAAAAACTTTCAGTGAGATCAGATTTTTCACGATGATGATTTCTCAAATCTTAGTATTCTTTAATATGCAACAGATGACGTTATTTTCCGAAAAATGGACATAAATCGTTTTCCCCCTTGTTCTTCAATTATGTAAGGCGTTTCTTTTGAAGCATTTTTGATGTAAAAATGGAGATAGGGAGTGATTCGCAGACAATATTTCAATCGACATTTCCTGTTTTAGTATATTAAACTAAACTTAGCGGCGCGACAGCCCATAGAGGGCCAAGGCCTACTGTGCCCATCTCAGTTTTCTTGACCTTTGGGCTCTGGGGTGCAGGAGCAGATGTTCTGGTTAGGTGGTCAGCCGAACGTGAAACCCCCAGTGTTTAGTGCACAAGCATGTTTGGTACTCATTTATCGACCCACTGAAGGGATGAAAGGCTGAGTTACCTTTGCCCGGCCAGAGGATCGAACCAGGGACCTGTGGCAAGACAGC
This sequence comes from Parasteatoda tepidariorum, assembly GCF_043381705.1. Lineage (NCBI taxonomy): Eukaryota > Metazoa > Arthropoda > Arachnida > Araneae > Theridiidae > Parasteatoda > Parasteatoda tepidariorum. The sequence continues at coordinate 72,244,080 of NC_092209.1, forward strand.
GCGAAGCGCTACTTCTCAGCCACCGGATGTCGTTTTAGTATATTATGAACTATAAAATGTACAAAGAAAATCATATTTTTTTTGAAATGACAAGTTACTAATTATACATATTTTGATATTTTCTTTTGGGAAAAAATGAGTCACTGGCTTAGGAAGGATGGGGCGAAATTTGAGACGCACGAAAAAATTCAGGTTTTAATCGTTTGTTTGACTAAGTTAAAATTGTGTATTGAATATTTTGAAAAGAACTATTCAATTAGGTGGAAACTAAGTCCCCCTTAAGTTGACAGGGGAAAACTTTAACATTTTAAATGGGTAGAAATATCATGCTATACATCACTCGAAAGTCTGTTTCAAGCTCAACTTTTAAAACAAAGTTTTTTTAAATTTTTTTTATAGTAAATAATGAAAAATTGACTTAACCTCTGAGCAGCAATGGTTAAGGCACAGAATGAATGTAATGTTGAACTTATTGTTATGTTGAGGGTTCAACTCCCAGGGGTAGCTTGAAGCCCTTCCAGCTTCAGATCGATGGGCACAAGCATGTTTGGAAAGTAAAGGCGGTCTATGCACAATACCGACCACACTGTCACAATCATGTCGTTGGACTGGAAATTGTGGAGTCGTAACCTCCATGAAACCCTGCTAATATAGCAACAGAGACGATGGCAGAAAAAATTTGGTTTATCGAATAATATTTTCCCATACAGGGTGCTCCCATAAGGAATCAGCCTGACAGCATTAGACTGGTTGTTCTATAATAACAGCCCTCAATATATATCACCATAAGAAATAAAATCAGAAAGTTCACTCCATTAGGGTTCCAAAATCGGTGTTCAAATAAATAAAAAAAGAAGTTATCAAAATCTAACGATTCAGACTTGAAGAAAGCCAGATTAAATTACAGATTGAACCTATTCAATTGCAGGAGGAAACCGAGAGAAGTTGAAGGAAAATAATTAAAAATTCCATTAAGTTTCATCCGGCAATTAAACTGGTTTAGTTCTTTTTTACCCAACTTTCTTCGTAAATGATTTGACAGACCTTGATATCGCTCTTATATTATGTACCTACATGATATAGGTATATAATATAAAGACTAGTATGAGGATAACTAATCTTTAAATATATTCATTAGGAAATTAAATCACTTAATTATAGATTAATAATGTGCCAAATGCATGTGATATTAAATTTGAAAAAAGAAATAAATGTCCTACACTACTTTTATTAGTAAAAAACTCGCCATTTAGTATAAGAATAAGAGAATTAGCTTAATCATTATTTGTTACAATTTGTTCACTGTTATGTTTAAAGTTTATTCAGACAGAATGAGTTGTCTTTTATATTCTTAATTCACAATTACAGTGTTAATATGAATCATAACTCACAATTATAGTTTAGTGAGGCATAATGTGGTACAGTTAGAGTATTAAAATGGCTTCTGCTCCTTTACATTTTCTTCCATTTTTGAATACGCATAATGCATTAAAAAAGTATCGAGCCCACAGAATTCGGAGTCAAATTACATTTTTCTTTTAAAACACTACCAGCTAAGCTGAAATCTCCTACACTCGTTGTTCAACTGGCTGGTATACTTGTAATTTTACTTGCTATTTATTAGAGCTAAATTACGAAAAGAAGAATATTTCCACTATGTCAATGAATATTCATTTTCAATTTCTCTTTTTAGAGAAATAAACTGCACTTTATCATATAATTCATGAATTTGCTATTAAATTTGCTTACTCATATAATTGCTTACTGGTGCTTCATACCATACCATTAGCATCTAACTGTTTCATGAGAATCAAACTCTTACGGCCTTTTTGTAGTTTTGCATAATTATTTTTCTTAAATATAATTTTTAAACTTTGACTGCGCACAGGGTTCGAACCCCGGATCTTCGGGACCAGCAATTTGTTACTTCATACCAACACTTAACAGCACCGGTCAACCTAGCTGCCTGACTTATAACAAGTTTTATAAGTAATTTCTGCGGTTTGTCAAGATAACCATATAATGCTATGTGTGCCCCCTAATTTGTTCATAATTATTTCTTATGACATAGTAAGATATTGTGTTATAGTATTTCTGACCGAGTTTCAGAATTATAAGTTAATTACGCTTGCATTATATACTACAAACAAAGGAATATTTTATTTACGTTACAATATAGTTAAATAAATAAAAAAAATATTTTTCTTAAATATTATTTTTGAAAATAGACCATGTTCAAGGTTTGATTCCCGGTTCCTTGGGACTAGCAATTTATTGCTTTATGCTACTTAACATTACCAGTCCACCTGACGGTCCGACTTATTACAAGCTTCTCCAAAAAAATTTCCGCCCTTTGTCTAGTTAACCACATTCTGCCTCATTTGCGCACTCGCCAATTTGTCTATAATTATTTCCTTTGTTATGGTACTATATTACGTTATAGTATAATATCAGACCAAGTTTCAAAACTGTAAGTTAATAAAGGGGAAAACGATGTATTGTGGATGGTGTTTTCAATAGAAATGTAAACAATAACAATCTCGAGCTCAGCACCTACTCTAGTTCCAGTTAAAAAGCTTGTAGCTGCTTACTACATGTTATTCTGATAGGCGATGTTTTCAAACGGATAATTTTGCTTTCAAAAAAGAAATAAATTAGATAATTTCTGAGCTCAAATCTGCCATATTTCATAAGATATTAATGTTAATATGTAATTCTGGTGAGTTTGAAGTGAAAATTTGTTTTAGTTTTTTAGAGATATGTTGTTAGAAAAGGTGACATGATTGCTAGATTTTGAATAACTCGCTTTTTTGGCAGTCTTGATATGACCTCTTTCCATAAGTTTATTACTGTTTGCTCTTGTTGCAAGCTGTGCACCATCTTACGTTAGTGTTAACACTTTTAGCATTGTAAACACCAGTATTGTTAGCATTGTAAACACAAGTAATAAGTAATCAAATACATTGTTTGCAAGAATCTCAAAACACAATGATGCCAAATGGCTTTAAAATACAACGGAAACAGTAACCCGGAAATTTAGGTGCTACCGAGCTTGTAGCGTTCCCTAGTGTAGAAAACACCATCCATATATATGCATTATACGAGCAACAATTTCCTATAATTGACGATGATATCATCTACGCACTTAAATAAATAATAATTTTAGAAAATGAATATTTTATTTACGTTACAATATGGAAAAATAAATATTAAAGAATTACTTTTCTTAAATATAATTTTTATAAATTGATCACGTTAAAGGTTCGAACCCCGGACTCTCAGGACTAGCAATTTGTTTGTTTCATACCACTTAATTCTATGGGTCCACCTCGCGATCCAATTTCTAAGAAGCTTTTTAAGTAATTTCTGCGATTTGTCAAGGTAACAATGTCATGTCAATTGTGCGCTCCCTAATTTATCGATAATTATACACTTTGGTATGGTAGTATATTGTGTTATAGTGTATCTGATCGAGTTTCAAAATTATTGGTTATTATTATCGGGAAATATGGTGTATTATATGTAAACAGTATATGAGCTCGGATATACAACAGAGGCCGATAACTAAAATATCTACTAAACATCACAAAGTCGTGACCCCCAACTTTCTGACATTTATTTCTTGGATATTCAGATATCCTGGAGATCTCTGTCTGTTTTGGGAATATCCAGTTCTTTTACGTTTAAGAAATATCTCACAGATGTGTTGAGGATTTGTGAAGATTACTTCTAATTTTTTTCCCAACCAAATTCCCCGCTTCATGAGTAACTGGACACGATTCATTAAAATGGGCTGTGGTTACCAATTCCAAACACCTGCTATTCTTCCTGCTCTTTAGAACATTTTTGTGCTCTTGCAATTTTCTTCTTCTGGTGCTATTTGTTCTCAGGCCGCATTCTACTTTATAGAAGAGGCGAAATTCATACTCATATTGCCTCTTTTTTTTTATTCCATTTTCTGCTTTTTTTAAACATTCCTTATTTCTCCCGTCCGGTTTAACAATCTTTTATTGAAAAAAAGACAGCCGAATGATAAATAATTTACTTTATTTTTCCGCTTTACTTTGTTCCAAACATGAAATTGTTTACATAATTTCATTCATTGTTAAACAAAAAATATTTTCACAACCGACAAACTTTTATGAGAAGATTCCAATCTTCCATCCAAAGCATGATTATCGTAAAATACCCTCGCTATTCCTAGGTTTCTTCATGAACAAAGTAAATTACAGACCCATGTTTAATTGCTAATCAATGTTTTATTATTAGTATTAGTAGTAGTAGTATGATTTACGTTTGGATATGAGCTGAAAAATTTTCCGGCACCATTCATCACAAAGAAAATTTTATAGACTCGATTTACCGATCCATAGAAAAAGATAAATTCTTCGCATGTATCCAGAATAAATGGAAAAGAATTCGAATGAAAAACAACAGGGTATATTTTCTCTGGGGAAACTTCCGAACTTTTTAGAAATTTAAGATGGAACAGTTTAACGAAAACAAATACCACACACCTTCGATCCCTTCACCCACTCGTTGATCGATGCCGTTGCCAGTGATGCTTGACTTTGGTATTTTACTGGTAACCGTTTCTTTACGGTCAGTCCACTACAGGACTTGCGAGACAGGCAGGACTTCCACTACAGGCATTTCACCAATCAGATTGATGATGATGGTCCTTGATGGTGATCAGAGTTGCGTGAATCGTGAGCAGTAAAAATAACTCTTATTTTCCGCTCATATTTTTTACTTACAGCGTGAACAGCTCCTAGGAGAAATGGTTCAATGTATAGTTTTCAATGTACTGCTACTTCCATTAAAATATTGGTGGTATTTCGAAAGTTGTTTACTCTTGATAGTTCGTGATGTCAAACTTTAACAATTGTGGAAGTTTGTTGCGAAAAATTGTATATTAATACGAAAAAATGTTTACACATATTTAGATGCACATTTTCCTAAACTTTTCTTTCATATGATGTTTATATTTCCTCATTGGATATTAACTTCTTTCTGTTTACTAATATGTAAGTCCCTGGTTAATATCCTCTCCTTTTTCATGTAATTGTTATTCCAATATGTTTGTTAAAGCTATTTATTGTTTGGTATTTTTTATTCAATATCAAAATTTTTATTGCAGAAATTAATTTGTAATGCATCGAAACGAGACTAAACAGAAAAAAGTTCATTGGATACCACCAGGTAGAACAAGCAAAGATTATGTTCCCTCTAAGGAAAATGTAAGTTCGTGAATTAAGCAAAGGTGTTTAATATTTCAAGAAGATTTCCATATAAGTACCTGCATCAAATTTTGACGACAAACAAGCGATAATTTAAAAACAACATATCAGAATGGGGTTAATTTGAAGGGTATACTTGTATAGAAGAATTTTTCTTCTTCTTATATTTTGCTAGAACAAAAAACCCTGTTGAGTCGTGGCAATACTCAGAGGCGTAAACTGGTTCTGATTCGGAATTATCTTCTAAACTAAAATAAAGATTTTTCATTTAAATAGGTTCCTGTTTGTAGTTAAATTCAATGTTTGTGGATTTTTTTCCCCCAGCTTTGTATTTAGGTGTGTGTGTGAAGGATATCTGCATTTTCTTAGTTATAGAACTTTTAAATTTACTTCAACACTTTTTTCTACCAGTAGTTTATTACTGGGATTTCAATGACATTGTTTTTCTATGAAATAAAGTTTTAATTTTAAATTTATTAAAGATTATTTGCTTTTGCAATAATTTTATGTCTGTAATTTTTAAATATATTGATGCAGATTCGATTCCATGCAGATTCAATGGCCTCAGACAACAAGATCATTTTCATATTTCTTCTTATAAAAATTTCCAGTTATCCGGGTGTGTGAATCAACTTTTCAAATCCCTTGAATTGTTTTAAAATCTGGGGTCAACTTATACATTGGTAATAAAGTCAGGTATTCGTTTATCAGGAAATATCGATAGGGGAGATTTCCATATCCTGATCTGTGGCAGAATAATCACAGGCCTGGCAACTTACGACAATGCCTTGCAAGAAACTAAATTACTGCCACTGAAGGAGACTAACTTGATAGATATAACTCCTAGACACTCTCAGGCAAACCTCTATATCGGGGTATCTTTCTTAACCTGTGGCTCATGAACCCCTAAGGGGTCCATGAGTTATATTTTGGGGGTACGCTGACTACTCCTAATTTTTAAAACGTTTGGAAGCCTACCCATTGCTTGTAAAGTGAGTTATGGCAGCTATAATTCTGTTTGCTACAGTGTATCATTGTGAAGTGAGATTTTCCACAATTGTGACAGTAAAAACATAACATCGAAATCGATTGAATGTTGAACATGATATGCCCGTTTGCTTTGTTGAAAACTATCCCCCAATTCAATTTGTTAAGTAAAGAAAAGCAGCAGCAAACTTCAAATTTAAAATTTTAATTCTAAAAATTTTGTATATTATTAAAATAATAAAATTAAATGTTTTCTGATAATTGACGTTTTTTGCAATTATTTTTTTCACAGGGGGTGGTCCGTGACTTCTTAAGTATTTTTAAAAGGGGTCCATTATATCAAAAAGGTTAAGGAACACTGCTCTATATGTTTTATTTTTAAATTTTCAAGTTAAAAATCCAATCGACACAGTATAGAAATATCCCCTATCGATGCATTAAAAACAATGAGATGACTGACTTTGTATTAATCTATCCCTTTAAAAAACTATTTTAATTTTTATTGTAATATTATCTAAAATTTGACTGGCAAAATCTTGTCCTATCATATGATTATTTTCTGTAATTCAAATGAGTAGGTTTGAAAATTATCAGCACATTACGTGTTTAAAGCAATCACTAATGAAATATGTCCAACCTCAAAGTTATGAAAATATAATTCATGATCTTAAACACTTTTTATTGCAGCAGTCTCTGAATTCATCATTTTTATTTAAAGTGACTTATTTGAAATTCTGAAAGTTAAAAACCTAATGTTTCTAAGATTCTTTTAATAATATGTTTTATGTAGTCTCTTTGCTAGTTAAAAATTTTTTGGAATTATTTGATATAATTTTATAATTACTTCTGTTTCATGTAGCCGAATAATATCAAGTTATATCGTAAAAGTATCCTGAAAACCTCAAGTGATAATTGTGTTCTAACCATGCACTTTTCTAAACTTAATGTAACTTATGATGTAGAGGTGAGATTTTTTTTTCTTTTAATTTATATGAATATTATAATTAGCTTAACATTCATTCCATGGCAGTTTGGAATTTAATTTTATATACTGGTTTGCCATATGTTTCATGCAGGTTTCAAATATTATATAATATTATGCAGATTTAACTTCTGAATGCTTCATCAATAAGCATGGTTTTTATTACCTCAAGTTCAGATCTGTGTACCATGACTGTTTTACTTTGTGAATATTTCTTTATTTTTTACTCAAACTTTCTGTAATAATGAAGCCTTTAAAATAACATTATTTATTCTATATTAATGTTATTTTCATTACAATGTTTTATTTATAGTATAATACCTGATAGAAGCCTTGAGGCTCAGTACCCTGAATTTTACCTGCATTTTACCGGCTTTAATTTTCATTATTTTAACATTTTCTTATGCATGTTTAAGGTAGAATTTACTACTAAGGGGCTGTTCAAAAAGTACGTACACAAAAATGGAGACATTTTAACCCCCTCCCCCCCTTCGTACATTACCGTACANAACTTTTGTGAATATTTCTTTATTTTTTACTCAAACTTTCTGTAATAATGAAGCCTTTAAAATAACATTATTTATTATATATTAATGTTATTTTCATTACAATGTTTTATTTAAAGTATAATACCTGATAGAAGCCTTGAGGCTCAGTACCCTGCATTTTACCGGCTTTAATTTTCATTATTTTAACATTTTCTTATGCATGTTTGAGGTAAATTTTGTTACTAAAGTGTTTAAACTAGCGTTGTCCAACCTTTTTGAGTAAAGGGCCACATGCACAGCAGATTGACCTATGAAGGACCTCATGCCCAAATATTTAGACAGACATGTTGACAGCAATTATGGGTAATAATTGTTATATAAACATCATTTTTTTGACACCTTGAATACTAATTCTACTTTTTAGAATGTTAATGTTATAATTACTATATTTTTTTAAAGTTAATTGAAATTAGTTTTTGAAAACAGCTTCAAAATTTCTTCATGTTAATTTTTACAAGGTTAGAAGGCATCATTTATCCTCTGAGCTACATGTTGTCCGTAGATGTGATACAATGATCATATAAAAATCCATCTTTAACTGCATTTTACATATTGTTTGCATCATAATTGCTTAGGAACATGAAGGTTATTTCTTTTCTACAGAACTGTGCTTTCTTTTTGTTCACCAATTATTTTTGTTTCTATATTTCATGAACAAATTAATGAATTTTATTGGTTAATTGAAGTTTTGCTTTTCTTTCCATAAAAAAATTAATGAAAAAACTTATTTTTCCATTAACTCCATCCTTTGCAACTTTTTTCCTTCCTTTTCCTTATGAATAAATTACTTTTCTAAAAAAAGGAAAATAATAGCTGGTAAATAATGTTAAAATCACAATAATTAGTATTAACTGTCCACTCTATGATAAAAAAAATTTCCAGCTTAAAATTTATCCTTTAGCAAAGTTTACAATTTTTATAAATACTTACAGATGGCATTTATAAATAATGGTATTTATCCATTTTGCTGATCCAAGTAAATTCAGCTATTGTTTAGATTTATTATAAAAAATACTTAGCATTGACAAATTAATCGCCTCTCAAAATTGAAAAGTATAGAATTAACCATTAATTTAAAGACTTCAAACAAGGAATAAAATCATGAAGTTTAAATTTTTTTATTCTTACTATTATTTCATTAATATATTTTCTTAATTTTGTTCAGTAAGATTGTTATGTTTCTTTTCTAAAAATTAAAACATTTTGTAGCTTTGAAACTTTTATCTTGTAATAGCATAAATGTTATAATTTTTTTGTTCTAGAAATCAAAAAATTCTTCTGCAGCTATTGAACGTTTATATTCTAAAGGAGATAGTAAAGAAATAGAATCAGTTTCTCTTAATGCATCATCTGATGAAAGCAAAGATGATTCATCTATTTATTTGAATGATATTAAGCAACAACATAGAGTACTTAATCTATATTACATGTCTCTCAGACCAGTTTTACAAAAGCATAAGAGGTGAGTATTTTCAAAAGTATTTTTTCAATTATTTGTTTTTCATTTAACTCTATAATTACAAGCTGTTGTGTTTCTGCAATAAATATTTTGAATAGTTGTAGAATTTATTGTTGTTTTTTTTCCATTGAAAAGTTGCTATATATTTCAGTTCTATTTCCAATTCACATGAAAAAAATTAATAACAAAATAGAAAAAGAAAAAAAAACTTTTTTTTTTCCTAGATAGAAAATAAACAGATTGTTGAAATTGATCCAAATATACATTCAAAAGATACACATATTTTAAGATTAACATTTCTAGCAATATTATTTTATTGAATATGATTGTTATATTCCGATATTTATTATATGCATATTTTACGAGCATTGATTTTCAAGTCAAGAAAAATTATGTGAGAGATAGTTTTATTTAATTTAAAAAAACATTTAAATTTTTGGTTACATATAAGTTCAATTTTAAAAATATTTATTTCTATGAAAATGTAACAAATATATGAACCTGGAATGAAATAATGTGATATTGAATACTGTCAGATAATTGAATAGTTATATCAATAAGTGATTGTCCTGAAATCTTCCATTACTGCCCCTTAGTTTATTTAACTTTGTTTTATTAGTTTTTTTTCTATGAAAATGAAAGTGTTTTGTGGTAATGTTAAATACATTAATCAGCAGCAGTATTTTTCTTTCTTTTTATAAACTGCTTATGTATTTAATTATAGTAAAAAAAAAAGTTACTATTATATAGTGCCCACACTTTTTTTTTTTTAGTGGGCTACAGCAAAATATTTTTAATACATTAGCTTAGTTTTTAGTTTATTTTACATTGATAATTTTCAGTACATTACTTTTTCTTTTTTGTTAATGAGCAGCATTAGTGCATAATATGTTTCAGAGATTAAAGAATTTCAAAAATTTATATTGCTCTTATATCTATTTTTATGTCAGATTTTTTCTTCAAAACTTTTAATAAATAAAATACTTAGTTACCTTTATATTCTCATTTAATTTGAGGTTGCTTTTAATTTGTTTTTAAAAGTTATTTTTTTAATGACTTAATAAGTAATATAATTTTATGCTTCTTTTATAGATTAATTGGAAATTTAAACATTCAAGATGATACTATTCAAGAGTTAGTATCTAAAGTTGAAACTGAACTTAACAATTTATTTGGATCTTTAGAAGATTTAGAGTTTTCAATTTCTTTATTTGAAAATGTAAGTATTTTATTACAACTTAACTGTTTTTTAAAACTTAAAAAAACTTAAAAAATTTTTTTTTTAATTTTCGCTAAAAAAATTTTTGTAAGTAAATATTTATAATTATTTGATCTTGAGAAAGTTAGATGTTTTTATTAATTAAAATCTTTTATTCTATTATGAATGCCGATTCATGATTTTTTGTATCTATTCAGAAACTTGTCATGATTTTTTGTATCTATTCAGAAACTTGCAACAGTAGCAATTAGAACAATTCGTTTTTCATCCATTTATCTTTGATTTTCCAAATCATTTGTCTTTTTGGGAAAGTATTGATATAAAACAAATGTATACAGGAAGACAGTATAGACACTTTGGAGAAGGTTCAATTATTTTCATACTATTAAATATTTTAGTTTAGCTTCTCCTTTAACACTTTGCACTACCAATACTATATATCTCACAAAAAAAAAATCACATAGTTCAGTTAAAGTGCCATCTTTATTCCAACAAGTTGTTTTTTAGCACTGCTAAGGGATTTTTTGAATTTTTCTTCTAAAATTTGTTTCTATAAGAATAGAGCAAAATATGTCAGCTGTTATAATTATTAAAGATTAATTCTAATACATGAAGGTTAAAGTTTTTACTTCAAGTTTGTTCATGCTTTAAGGATTTTTTAAAAAATTATTATTTTAAAAAAATTACCTACTGAGGATTTTGAATAAAAATCATGAATGGACGAAATGGAATTTTAATTGCGATAAAAAAATTTAAACTAAAAAGTCAACCAACCCAGTCCCTTTCCCCCTATTCTATGGTGAGAAAAAAAGTTCTAGTTGTCTAATTTTTGTTTCTGTTGGTGTTTTTTAAATAGGAAACTGAAAATACTTTTTCTTACTACATATTATTGTAATTCATTTCTTGTCTATTTTAATATAGGCTTTGTCTGAAAGCAGTCATTCTGGTAGTCTCACACAAATCATAAAAACAAAAGATAACTTATTGAAGAAACTTTTCGATTGCTATCATGACATCTTACACAGTTTTCTAGTGGCCTTAGAAGAATTGAATTCACGGGACACTAAAGAACTTGAAAAAGAACGTGATGATTTTTTAAAACAATACCAGGTAAATACAGTTGGGAAATATTGAATTTTTTTGTGCTTTATAATCTTTTGTTGATGTTCTTACTTTTTATGTTTTGAATGATTGCTTAATACATATTCTAACAAACTAGCCATAATAATCAATGAATTGTTAAGATTAAAGTCTGAAACATTTTTTTGTTAAATTTGTGTTGTTGCTTAATTTCTAAAAATAAGTTTTAACAAAGTTTTTATGACATTTACTTAAATCTGTTTAACAAGTTATTTGGTGTTTGTAAATAATTGATTTGTCAGTTGATTCGTTGACCATTCTGCAACTAGAAAGCCATAATTTTTTTATTCTCCCAAATAGTTGTGCTTGTGAAGAACGTCCCTCAATTTTCAACCAGCATAGGTTCTGTGCATGAAAAAGACCATCTTTTTTATGCCAAAGCATCCACGTATCTGATAGAAGACTGCCAAGTTGTATAAAAAAGTGTGAGAATTTCGAAGCAATAAAAATAAAAATTTCAAAACCACCAGTGATATTAAAAAATGTTACAAATTTAATATTATTTTTCTTCTTTTTTTTTTTAAAAAAAATATTTGTTCACTATTTTTATATGTTTTGTGTTGTAAAAAATCCCACTGAAGTATAACAATTGATCCTTGTTATCAAATATTACATTTATCTGTTATTCTTGTTTTGTTTACTTATGGAATAGTTTCTTAATTGGCTAGTTTAAATTATCAGAATTTAATTATCACCTTTATCTATTAGTATATTACAAATGTAATATTTTTTGAAAGCCTTTGCACCAAGGTTGGTCGAAAATCAAAACTTTTGAGCTTCTGCAAAATTTTGATATTAGCTTTTTAAGAAAGGAGAAAGAATTGTTATATAACATTTTCCATTATTTTAAACTATAAAATTATACTAGCTTGTCAAAACCCCAGTTAATTTATATTACTAATTTTATTTATTGTATTTGCGTATATTTGTGTGAGCAGCAATAGATTTATCAAAAATATCTTCTTTTTTTTGAAAGTCACATTGAAATCTTTATTTTGTTCATACGGTATTGTATTGTAATCCATGTTAAAATAAAAATGCTGTATTTTAATCTAGTATTTCATGTTTAAACATGTTTTTATTTTCAGGCTCAAGAGAAAAAATACCGATCACAAGCCGCTGTAGTTAAAGACTTAGAAAGGCAGTTATCCATTTTGCAAGTTAGTACATACATATTTCTAATATTTATTGAATGCTCTCTGAGAATTTACATCATTCACATAAATTAAATATTTTCATCATAAAATTATAGTTAATAAAAATAATGAATACACTTTTTTTTAAAGTTCAATAATTGGATAATAATCTAAGTTAAATGAAGTTCTAAGATTGAAGCTCTCGATTTTTGTACGGTGGGTTTACAACTTGGTATTAAGGAAAAATATTATTAATATGCAAAATTTTTATTTATACACATTTGCATTGAATTATCTTCAAAGACTTTGCATCTAAGCATAAACCAGGAGGAAAATAAGGTCAATGCTTTCCTCAATAAATGGGTGTCAAAATAAGATGCATCGTCAATCAGGGTGAGTGGGATGCTTCACCACCTCCTTGGTTTTGATCTTGAGTCAGCATTTTTTTATTTTTCAAGTTGATTGGGAGGAACATTTTTTATTAGTTTTGCAGGTTTCGGATTATATAGCCTAAGAGCAAACAAGTGCCAAAATGTCAGCTTGGTGTTTAGTCCCAACACAGTAAAAAAAAAACTTCTAAGATCCTGACTCAGACGAAATCCCAAATAAGTAAAATATCGATAAGCTGTCGAATGTATTGTTTGTGTCCAGATTTCGTTGTAGATGGAGTTCAGCATTTTCAAGATTTCATCCAGGTTGCAATTTCATATCTGAAACAACTTGACAAATCTTGGTGTACAATGTTCGTTTTCCAATTACTATTCATCCCCAAAAGCTACCAAACTGTGATAATTTCAATGAAAGATAAGACCAAATTAGCAAGCTGAGCTGAAATTCCGTTGGTTATCGGAGTATTAAGGTTTTTGTGCAGAGGGATTTCAACAATTTTCTCCCACACCCAACTCTGCAAATATTCAGGTTCAAAGTGCTTTTTTTTTTTTTTCGATTTATATCCACCTCCAAAAGCTACCAAGCTGTGGTAATTCCATGCAAGATGACCAACCAAATTATTGACAAGCTAAAACACTAACTTGTCTAAAATTCTGAGGCTGTTAGATATTTCAAATGTATTGATATTTTGATTTAGATGGGTTTCAGGATTTCATCCGGGTCGCAATTTAGTTATCTGTGTGTATGATGTGTGTTTTCCAGTTAATGTCCTCGGAAAAATACCAAGCTTCAGAATGTATCTAATATTAAGTCCACTTATATTTTAGAATTTCTCCTTATCTTTAAATAATTAGGCTCAAAAATTACTTGCTAAAATAATATTTTATGTAAAATAAAGCAAAAAGTTGTGTTTGCCAACAAAGCCTTTTATAGGTTAAAAAATATCTTTATAACATTACTAATTAATGCTGAACCAGTCACCCAATCTATTTTTAATAAAATGGAATTTGTAATTTTCGTAGTAATAAAGTTGCTTAGATAAGTTTAATTTAAAGAAAGTGTGAATTTATTAATTTGTATTTTTAATATTTATTATTGTTTTGAAATTCTTTGCCTTGGTCATAAAATGTCGCAGGCCTTACGAATTACGGAGGTTGGCAAGTCTGTAAAAGAATTTATTACGGTTGTGATCGAATTGTTAACAGACAAAGATTTTTGCTTTGGTGGGATCAAATTTTCCTTATTTCCACTGATTGAATATTAATACTTTTATTGTAAGTATTAAGCAAACTTTAATTTATTATCTTAATTTGACTCTTCTTTCTCATCCTTAAATATCGTGAATAAAAATTTATTTAGAAATATACAGAAACTGTTCATTTGAAAACTTTCCACCTTGAATAACCTCTTAATTAGTACAATTTTTGAAAATTGCTTAAACACATAAATTTTGTTTTGGGCTGGGACATTTCAAAACTCACCCTAATCAAAAGGAGAACTTTTCCCTTCCTCTAAAAAAATGAAGTGATGGTCCGAAGTATAAATTTTTTTTGCTTGATGATCCATGGGGATTAAAAGATTGGTGACCTTTGCTCCAAAGTTCATATAATTGAGCAAATTTAGAAGAATGTTTCCCTATCTAATGACATGGGCCAACTGGTTTGGTTTCAGAATGCAAACTAGTTTTGTATTATGCAGGGCTGATTGTGCTCCGGAAAAAATCCGGATTTCTGGAATTTTTGCTAACAGTGTTCAGGAAGTTTCTGGAGATCAAAAGTCTAGACGTTTAAAAAAATCATTGATCGCAGAAGTTTCCGGAAATCAAATTTTCAAAGGTGGAACTTAAAAACACAGTTTACTTTATTTGTTTGTAAAAGAGAGCCAAGAGATACTTTATAAGCTTATATTCATGATTAATATTCATTTTTTTATCAGTAAATAGTTGTTATAATCATAAACTCAAGAAAGAAAGACATATTTGCAAATTTTAATTACTTCTCCAGGTCATCATAGGTATGTGTAAATGTTATAGGTATAAAATTTTAAATATATTTTAAGTAAACTAAGAAATATTGAGAAAAGGAAAAAAAAACTTGTTTAAATTTTTTTTTCTAATTTTTTAATTTAAACTGTTTTTTTTTTTTTTTTTTTTTTTTT
>NC_092209.1:72259435-72353420 GCF_043381705.1 Parasteatoda tepidariorum
GTAATACCGTATCAAAAAGTGATTATTTAATTGCGTGATTAACAATCACGTGTCGTAATAACATCATAGTTAAATAACGGGATCGTCAAAATCACGAGGAAAAGTATAGAAATAATTAGGAAAAAATATATTTATGCTGAACTCAGCACGAATAAAGCGTGTCAAATGCATGATTTAAAATTTGTATGTCGTAATAGAATAATTGGAATTTTTTATAATACGTGGGAACGCTTAGCAATAACTGCCGAAAAAATTGTTGAAAGAAAAGAAAGAATTGCAAAAAAAGGATAAAAAAATCACTTAGATTTAAGATGAAATCGTCACAAATAAAGTGCACAAAAAGTAATTATTTAAATTTGCGGTCTGAAACTCGCGTCATAATAAAAATTCGGGATTTTCAAAATCACGTAGGAAAGCAGAAATAACTGTTTAAAAAAATCATCTATATTTACGATAAAATCGGCTTAAAGAAAGCGCATTAAACGAACATTTACTAAAGAATCTGTAAAAATTGATTGTGTCAAAACGTGATGATTTAAAAGTGCGATTAAAAATTGCCATTTTTTAAAATTTTTTTATTGTGTTCAGAAGCTCTCGCGGACCGCACTTCAGTAGTCAAAGGGCCGCATTTGGCCCGTGGGCCGCAGGTTGTGCACCCCTACACTAACTTGTCTAAAATTCTGCTGCTGTTAGATATTTCAAATGTATTGATATTTTAATTTAGATAGATTTCATCCAGGTCGTAATTTTGTTATCTGTGTGTACTATGTCTGTTTTCCAATTAATGTCCTTCTCTGAAAATAACAAGATTCAGAATGCATCCAATATTAAGTCCACTTATACTTTAGAATTTGTCCTTAGTTTTAAATAGTTAGGATCAGAAATTAATTGCCAAAATAACATTTTATGTAAAATGAAGCAAAAAATTTTGTTTGCCATTAAAGCTTTTTATAGGTAAAAAAATATATCTTTATAACATTATTAAATAATGCTAAACCAGTCACCCAATCTATTTTTAATGTAATAGAATTTGTGGTATTAAAGCTACTTATGTAAATTTAATTTGAAGAAAGTGTGAATTTATTCATTTGTTTTTTTTTTAAATATTTTTTATCTTTCTGTTATTTTTTGCCTCAGTCATAAAATGTTGCAGGCCTTTTGAATTTCTGAGGTTGGCAAATCTGTAAAAGAATTTAAAAGAATTGTTAACAAACAAGGAGTTTTGCTCTGATAGCATCAAATTTTCCTTCTGTCTACTCGTATAGTCACTGATTAAATATTGATACTTTTATTGTAATTATTAAGTAAACTTTAATTTATTATTATCTTAATTTGACTCTTCTTTCTCATCCTTGAACGTCATGAATAAAAATTTATTTAAAAATATACAGTAACTGTTCATTTGAAAACTTACCACCTTGAATAATTTTTTAATTAGTACAATTTTTAAAAATTGCTTAAACACATCAATTTTGTTTTGGATTGAGACATTTCAAAACTCACCCTAATCTTAAGGAGAAGTTTTCCCTTCTTCTAAAAAAAAATGAAGTGGTGGTTCGAAGTATTATTTTTTTTTTGCTTGGTGATCCATGGAGATTAAAAGATTGGTGAGCTTTGCTCCAAAGTTATTATAATTGAGCAAATTTAGAAGAATGTTTCCTTATCTAATGACATGGGCCAACTGGTTTGGTTTCAGAATGCAAACTAGTTTTGTATTATGTAAAAAGTAATTTCCTAGGTGACTAAATATTTATTTTATGGCATAAATTAAAACTTGTAAACATTTTCTTTAAATTTTAGGGTAAATATCGTGCTGTAGAGGGTTACAACACAACACTTGAAGACACAAAAGCTGAATTCCAAAAAATGATCCATCATAAAGATGTCCAAATTAAAAACTTAACCTCTGAATTGACTGTAAGAAAATGTACCCTTGTTTTCTCCTCTTTACTTAATCCACTTAAATATATAATTTTTGATGAATTCAAAACTCAAAGTTAAAAAACAGTCAAAAGTTTTACATTTTTATACAATATTCATTTATTTTATGCCTCTTTACATTAGAAACTCTCCTTGAAAGGTGATGATACAAAATGGATTGAGTTACTGGAAGAAATTGAAATCAAACATGAGACAGAGAAGCAAGCTTTAAAGAAAGCTATGAAGTGAGTTTGCATTGATCTAGATGAGTTTCATTTATAAGAGAATATTTCTTCCTTTGTATTCAGTTTTTGTACAATGATATTTAATTTAAAGATTTTGAGCAGAATATAGTATTGAACATTTTTATTGTGATCTTTTACAGAGCTCAAAAATTAGCTCAAAAGCTATATAATGAGGATAGAAAACATCAACTTAAAGCACTTGAAGAAGAAAAAGAGAAAAAGGTATGCAATATTATAAATATTTTTGTAAGTAGTTAGCTACCATGTACTCTCTTATTCTTTTTCAAATTACGGGTAAAAGTTCTTTCATTTAAAAAAAATAATAATAAAAATTACACTTTTATCTATCAAAACTTAACTTTAAATTACTTTTTTTTACTCTACTGTTTCTGTCATACTTAACACATATCCGTCCACATGACAGAAATTTTCTAGTCAATCACCCAAAGGTAAATAATGAAATTTATACTGCAATAAATAATTACTTGTCAAAAAATGCCAGAATTTGGTCAATGTTGGACAATGGAAATGCTGGACAGATGTTTGTTAAAACAAATTTTTACCATCAAGATTAGTTAATCTTATATTTAAAATATTTTACAGTGTTTTCATCGCCGAAAAAAAATGGGTGAGAATTCCTCACCCTTTTTCAAAAACAGGGTGAGATTTCAAAAAGTGAGATTTCTAAAAATTAAAAAAAAAAATCACAAAGAGGCTTGGAAAAAAAATCATTTCTTTAATTATAATACATTTTTAACATCTTCTAATTTTTAAAGCATTGAATATTTTTGCTGCATCATCATATGAAATATGGAAATACATCTACTTTTTCATCAGCTATTCTCATTAGGTTGCTCAAATGCGTATTTGTTTCGTTTTGATAGTTTCTACCCACATTTGTTTAATTTGTCCATTTTGGAGTAGAAGATATTGCCTTTACAAGGTATTTGTCCATCTTACATTAATGCGCAAAAAATTTGAACGTCTTACATGAAGAAACCTTACCTACGGTAAACATGTGGTTGCAGAGAAATGCATTCTGAAAGAGGTTCTGTCGTTTGGAGGGATGGTGCTCTGTTGTCCTTAAAGGTTCTGAACAATACTGGTAAATAGGGAAGCTAGATAATGGGGCAGATGTTGAAAATAATGAAAGATCTAGGAAGAAAAATGAAACGGATTTTATTCTAAATGGCGCAATGAGAAATTTTTTTCAAAATGTGAGAAATTTGCGAATTTTGAAATTGGTTTATAGCGAATTTCTCGGGGTAATAATTTTTTAATTCGAGAAAAGAAAAAAATATTCGAGATTCTCGCGCTGTAGTGAAAACACTGTTTTTTTTTAAAAAAATTCCTAGTAATTTTATTAGCACAATAATTCTAAATATTTTTTCCATTCCCTCTTTATCATTAGGGAAAGATGTTAGTTAACTTAGCTGATGAAAGAGATAAATTACGAGTGCAGATGGCTATGATAAATAATGAACTTGTGTGTGCTAGGAATTCTATTGAAGAAATTAAAAGGTTAGTCAATATCTTTAAGGTGTGACCTTAAAAATATTTGTTGAAAATTATGATAATTATTATTTTTTTTTACTAAATTTATATTATGTCTATTTTCTCATTTTTAAGCCAAAATTTGAAGCTACAAAACAAGCTTAGTGAATGTGAAATAGATTTTAGAAACCAACTTCAAAGGGAATCTGAAGTTTTAAAAAAGCAGTTGCAAGAAAAAGAAGACAATGAATTGAAATTAAAGGTTAGAATTAAGAAATATGTGAATTTGCTTCATGTGATTTTAATCATAAAAAGTTTACGCCTATATGTTTTAGTAAGATAACTTGTGTGTTTTTTGTTGATAGTGTCAAAACTGCATTGGGCATCGGTGTAATTTTATTACTATTGTTATTTTTACATGAGAATAACTTACTTTTGTTTTATGAATTAGCGGGAATATTTTCTTGATATTTCTCAGCAATTTATAATTAGCTTACTTACTTTTTTATTTTCTCAAAGCAGTAGGCAGGTAGGTTTTTGTTCTTTTTAATCTTGAAAGTTTTTATCTTAATCTGAAGAAAGTAAAGCTATTATGCACACAAAAGTGTAAACATTACTTTTTAAAGATTAGTAGGAGTGAATTTAATTTGCATTTATATTTAAATGTTAGTTCAATCCCCCAATTCAATCGTAAATGTTTCGTCTGTAGGTTTTGTACTTATTTGTGGGTTAACCATCACCTTGGTGCCACTGCCTCAAACTTGCTGTGTATAATAAATTGACCAGCACTAACAAAATAATTGGATTAAAAAAATCAGCGACTTTTAATAGTTTATGAACAATTATTAACTTTATCAACAATTGCAATTTCAAAGCATGCTGAAACCATTGTTTAATAAAATTATTATTATTTTGTAAAGTAAAATTTTTGTAAGGCATATATTGAAAAATGAAAAATTGCATTTTCTTGTCTAAATATTTAGGGCTTTTATTTTTTCAAGATTTGAAAGCAAACAAATAACAAATTTTTATTTTATCTAATAGACAAAAAGAAAATCTTTTTTATTCTGATCCTTATGCACAAAAGAAAGGAAAATTACAGGTACGGCTTACACCTCGTCAGGAAATTGAAGAATGTGAATTATAAGTTTTAATAGGAAAAGAGATCCAAATGCAAAACTTTGTGAAATAAGAAAAATCTAGAATGCTTATAATTCAATGTCAATTATCATCATTCATTCAATCTTTAATTTTATATCTTGCTGATCAAGTAAATATGCTAGCAATAAATCTAGAATGTGCAATAAATCTAGAATGCTTATAATTCAATGTCAATTATCATCATTCATTCAATCTTAAATTTTATATCTTGCTGATCAAGCAAATATGCTAATATTTTAAAAGCCTTGTGTTAATTAAAATGTAACTCATCTTTAAATAAAATGTCAAATATAGATTCAGTAAAAATAAATTATGAATGTGGTGATCAATTTAACTTTTAGATTTTATTTCGAAACATTCTTTCTAAGTTTCATTATTATTTTCCAAAACTTGTGGAAATGGCTGGTTGTGCAACTACACAACATATTCGTACTTATTTTAAATATGCTTGTGCCATTGCATACTGAAATAATTAAGTTAGGTTTAATTTTAATAAACTTTTTATTTTTGATATCAGTCTCTACCAAGATTATCACCTTTGTTAACTCTGTCTTATAAAATAACACTTTTAGAATTTTCTACTGTACATTTTATTTTGTTTTTGAATTTTGATGAAATGATAAATTTAGGAACTAATATTTCTGAAAAAGAGTTCATAAATTTTCTAAAAAACTTTCTCTATTTTTTTGGTCATCAATGTGAAGTAATCCATATTTTGCTGGCAAGTTTATATTGCTCTTTCTTCATTCAAAAAGAATTCAAGCTGATTTACATTTGATGTGCAATAACTTTAAGAAAATAGTTGTTTAAATAATATTTTTGAAAATTTTGTTAAATCAAATAATCTATTTCTGATAAAAACTTCTTTTTCTTTTGAAAACATAAGCATGTTTCGCACTTTTTTGCAAAATTGTTGTATTGGAATGAATAGTTCAGTACAGACGCTCTAGTGAGTATTTTAATAATATTGCTTTTATGGAATAGCAAACAGGGCAAAATACTTTATGCATCGGTTGTTATAATGGAATCATCACTGCATTGAATGGTTATAAAGAGCATTGATTGTATATCATGTAAAGAAAGAATGCCTTCTTAAATTAATAATTTTCGTAATGTGATTTTTTAGCATCAATTTATATTTATTAATATATTATTAATATTTTTTTGTTATCAATTTTGTTTTTTCCAGAATACCATAAAACATTTAGAAGAAGAATTAAGTTCGACTATTAAAGAATCAGAAATTTTGAAATCAAGGCATGATAGCATAAAAGCCTCTCTTCTGCAAGCTCAAAATGTATTTTATTTTCTACAATTTTATTAATGCAGAATATATTATCTAATTATATTTTAATGTTATAAATATGTACTGTGTATCTTTCCCTTCCATGTTTTGCATTAAGCAACGATTTAGCTTTGAATAGAATTGTTTCTTATTTTGTGCTATTTTCTTATTAAGTGATGAGGAAAAAAATTTGTTTGTTTTGGAGGAAAGCAACCAGATTGAGTAGTAAATATCCCATTTGCTCTGACGGTTAAATTAAAAGTTTTCTTTGCTTATTTCTTAAAGCAGTTTAAAATTCAATATTTTAAACATTCAACATATCTTTTTCTTAAAATTTAAAACATTGTTTGTACTTTATACCAAAAACTTATATATTCTTAAATTCTTACAAAGAGCTAATAACAAATCAATCATAAATGTAAAGATGAAGAAAATTTCCTTGAAATAAATAGATTTTATTATTTAAATTCCGTCACAACTTAGCACATGTTAATGGCTTATTCTTTATTTGCCTATTTTGTTTTCAGGAGAACAGCGTGGACAAAGTGTTTGATGAAGTGAGAAGCTTGACATCATTATTACAAGATACGAAAGAACAGTTCCAAAATTTCAAAACTCCTGCTGCATTTTCAGCTGGTGATAATTCAAAAAATGCATGTCATTTATTTATTTATTTATATTAAAAGCTTTTATTATATTTTTTGATTTGTGTTAAAGACATTGCTTGTGCAAATCACCAAATAATAAATGATATACCTTAAAAAATTTTATTTTAATGATGGGATTATCTTATTTAACTAAGATATAATATTAATTATTAGAAAACTTGACAGTAAATATGCTAATTGATTAGTGCAGATGATATTGAGAAGTCCGATACAAAAATATTTTTTTTCTGAATAAACAATTTTTTTTCCTGGCAGATTTCAATCCGTGTCCTTTAAAATATATGGGTAGCCTTAATGTAGAATATAGGTTTTCAATAGTTTGGAGGAACTGCCTTTTTTTCCAGGAAAAGATAGTGTTTTTTTTTTCAAGTTAATCTTGAAACCTTTCATTTTCTGTCTTGATCAACACATTGAGCATGTAACTAATAATGTTGTACTCCCGTAAAAATAAATAAAAGTGACTGCATTTCAAAAATAAATAAAGGAAATAGGTATAATTTATCTGTTCTTCCTAACCTCCCTCCTATTTACTATAAGTAAATTTTACCCTAATTTATTAGTTATGCTACCCCCAGCTGATCCAAATCAGGTTGTGTGAAACTCTTGTTTTATCATTTTGAATGCCAACCTACTACTTTGTTATAGTATGGTTTATTGATATTGGAAAAAATTACGGTATATCTTAATAAAGAATTTGAAAGTCTGAATTTTATAACTTTTTAAATCAATAGATTTTAAGTGTTCAATTCAATCTTTAAGCCTCACAGTTTATATGTCAAAATTTTTGTCAGTTTTTCGTTTAATTCCTCCTGGTTTTTTAAATCTTAATATTTTAATACAATATTGCAACTCACAAATTTCTAATCACCCCATTAGTTTTTATTTCTCATATACACAATTCAAGACTATTTAAATTCTGTCTTGTTGTTCACTTTTTGACAATTATTCCAAAGGATTTCCGCATCCNAAAATGCGAGAAATTCGCGGATTTTGAAATTGATTTATAGAATGCACGAATTTTTCGCGGTAATCATTTTTTAATGCGAGAAAAGAAAAAAATATGCGAGATTCTCGCGTTCTCGCACTGTAGTGAAAACACTGTGTTGTTCACTTCTTGACAATTATTCCAAAGGATTTCCGCATCCTTTATACAATTCGTAAAATTTTAATGGTATTTTATTACCACAAATTTCAGATTACATATTTAATCTATCATTTTCCTCATAAATTACATGATTTTTTACTGTTTTTCAAACGATTATTGCATAATATAACCTTGTTTTGATGAGGTTTTCAACAGTTACTGCTATGAATTTCTACCTGATTTTTTTAATTATTTTTTTTCCATGTGATATTATTACAACAGTCAAATTTCTGCTTAAAGCTAAATAAAGTTGAACTTAATTTAGCTTCTTTTTTTTTCCTCTCTAAAATGTCCAGATCTTAGAGGTTTCTTTATTTTAGATATCCGAATTGCATGTTTGAAGATTCGTTTTAATCTTCTCAGTCCTTAAGTAGTCTTTCTCTTTGATCTGAAAAAGAGAAAATATTTAAGAATATTTTCTTCAACTTTCTTTTCTTTGACTCCTTTCAAATGCTTCAGCATTTGATTGAATCATTAATGCATAAGGATCAGTACCAATACTCTATTTTGAAATGTTTGGTTCTTCACTAATTTCTGCTGAGAAACTACTCTTATAACTGGTTTTATGACTTATGGATATTTGTATATTTAGTAAAAAATAATGAACTTCTGTTCAACTGTACAAGCATATTTCTGTGATATAAAAACAGCCACTCCATGGGGACAATACAAGGAATTTAAAAATCAGCTAAAATAATTTTGTTTGTTATTTTCGTCTTTTGAAAAATGGTAACCACTCAAAGTGTAATCTGTGGAATATTTCAGCTATATTAAACTAGTTCATTTACTGCATTATTTGTTTGTTCAGCTGTTCCTCTTTTCCTTAAATTTTTTCAGCATTTATAACTAGTATAGTTAGCCCCAAGACAGCTCATAATATGTACAGTGATTGTGTTTTCCCTTTTAATATATTGTATATAATACGTACAGTGAATTTTTTTCCCTCCAGATTTGAGTGGCAACCCTGAAAAAGAAAAGAATTTAAAATCATAGAAGATTATTTATTAAAATAGTCAAAGTGTAACATGAAACTGTTACATTGTAACAAATAATTGGTTTCTTCACCTAGTTTACTTTGTCAGAATATTGTTGGTTTTCTCTCCTTTTTTTTCAGTTTCTTTTTTTTCTTGGTTCATTTAGTTATATTACTTTTGTTTATATAAAGCACATATATTTATCTGTGTCCAATTCTTTAGAAATTGTCTTATATGTCGGAAATTCTAATTTACATTTGATATTAAAATTTCTTTTTAGGAGAAAAATCCTGACATTGAAAATGTTGTAGCGATGTTACAGGATATGAGAAGAGAAATGTTAGAAATAAAAAGACATGACGTTCCTAGAAATCAGCAGGACAAGTCTAACGAATCAGAGCTTGTAAGTATTTTCTTCAAAATGTATATTACACAGAAAAAAATATTTTGAATTTATGTATGAATTTGAAAATAATCCAGTTAAAAAATAATGGTGTTTTTAAAAAAAAGAAATCTTAACTTTGTTTTTAGAATATATCTTAATTTGAAAATATTCAAAAATTAATTTTTTATGAGTGCTGTATCAAAAGGTACAATTCAATATATCTATTAGTTACCAATTATATACTTTTCTAATTCAGATTGTTTATAAATAAGCAAGAATAAAATTAATGATTCAAGTTTATTATAATCATTCAAGAGTTTTACCTGCAATTAAAAAAAAAAGAAAATAATAAGTCCAGAGGCTTCCTACTGACCTTTCCTTTTTCATTTGTTTCCTCATACTTTTTCACACACTTACAACTCTGCATAAAGACCAAATATGACCACTTAAAACATTTGTAGTTATGTTTCCTTGTTTGTTTGCAACGTTTTGTTGTGATATTAAAATTTTGTTATGTATAAAGCCAAGTTATTTTTTTGTAGCCCTGTGTATATATTTTAAAAAATAAATAAAGATAAAATGTTAATAATCAATAACTTTCAAGAATAAGATAATGTATATTCATTTCTGCAAGAAATAATTCTTGTTGGTTGCTAGAAATTTTGATGATGTGCTCTAAAAACTCGCAAATATCAATTTTCATTTATTTTTTAATTTTATAAATGAGGTACCCAATTATTTGGGTTTTAGAATTTGGTCCAGGAAGTATTTATGGTTTTCCTGCTGATGACATAATTAAAAATATGTGTTTCTTATTTTGTGTTCAGTTTATAATTTCATTGCCATGTATTTAATTTTTAGTAATATGCACTTTATTATTATTTAATTATTATTCATTTTTGTTATTTTGTTTGTGATAGTTAACTAAATTGGAAGAATTAAGGCAAGAACTGAAAGCTACATCTGAGGAAAATTTAGCTCTTAAAAAACAGTTGAAAGAAATGGAAAATTCATCAACTTTTTCACAATATGCACTCGATGAAAAGTAAAATATTTTCTTTTTTATTCTAATCTAATACAGTGGAGCGTCGTTTATACGACGGCGAAGGGACCACCAAAAAACATCATATAAACGATAACGTCGTATAATCGATTTTTACTTCTAAAACTGAAACTAACTCTGTTTTCAGTTAATTTTAATGTTTAACGTGTTGATTTACATAAATTTCTAAATTAGACAAAGCAAAACAAACAACCAAAGAAGGAAAATTTCAGTGAGCAATTTGAATGTATGTTACCTTTAATTATATTTTCTTGCTATTAGTCTCTACAATGCTTTGAATAGCGAGTTGAAGTTACTGCTTTCTATGATGCAATTTTAGATTTCTAATCACGGCCAAATCTAATGGCTGAAGCGCACTTGTGCAATTTGCAGGAAAAAAGAGAGCTTTTACATTTTCCAAAATAATTAGTATCGATGGGTGCGCTGGACATTGGTCGATGAATAGCAAAATTTTTCGTTTTTGCCTCTTCATAACATTGTCTAGTTTTTTCAGTCATCTAGTAAAAATTACGGTCGTCATCCAAGCATTCTTGTTGGCACCCTTTTCTGTATCATTCATGTCGGCAAATTCCGCCCTTTTTTAAAATACACAAGAAAAATTAAATAAACGTGAACAAAATCTAAAACCCGACGTATAACCGATTCTGTGCGTCGTATAAACAATATACTTTTACATTAAAATGAATAGGAATGATTTGGGACCACACTAAAACATCGTATAAATGTAAACGTCATATAAGTGATGGTCATATAAACGATGCTCCACTGTACTTATATACAATTAATACAGTAATTCTAAATCGATAGCCCACAGCCTATCTGCGTTTAAAAGTTAAATGATCATGATGGTACATTTCTATCTGATTTCATTTTCATGCGAACTTTCCGCAATAATTCTCCGATCAATGTGGATTTAATTGAAAATATTCTGAAATAGTGAGTCAATTATCAATAGTGAACCAATATCAATTTGCTCTCAATTTGTTATTTTTCTTATTTTTAGTTATTTATTTTTCAAATGTGGCGGGATTGACGTTGGAATAGTTTTAGATTTACAATAGATGTCATCTACAAATCTGCAACAAATTCGAACTTACATCATGAGAGTAATTATATATCTATTTGCATTCCGGGTTTTGGAAAAAAATGTGTTTTGTGTTTAACCCCATGGCAGAACCACAGCGACTTGGCGACATTGTTGCTGAACGCTACAGAGTCCTCGCAGAAATATTTTTCTTTCGAAAAGTTTTTTAAAAAAATAAAATTACTTTTCTTTTCTACAGAAATTTGCACATAGCATTTGAATCATGCATTTAGATTTTGACTAACTTAGTTCATGCCGATAGTACCGTAAATCGATGTAATGTTTCGATTGTATTTTCTGCTGTGATTGATATTGATTTTCAAGTGAATTTCAACTATCCCGATATATTTCAAACATTATGGAAAATTTGAATTGTGCATTTGAGTATTTACTTTTTAAGGCAATAATTCTATCTAATTTTTTGGCAGCTATTGCAATTGTTTTCTCCATAATTTTTTAATACAATATTTTTTAGACGAAATTATTTATTATAACAACCTAATCTCGAAATGAAACGCACATTTGAGAAGTCTGAGTTGTGTGAATTGTTGTGGATCTTTTTTTCGGCAATTACTACTGCTGATTTCATGACTTTTAAATATTTTTTATTTATTGTGGTGATTACTTACAAAATGCAAAAAAAGAAATAATGTGTGCGTCCCCCCTAATTAAAATGCAAGAATATCACCCATAATATTAGAAAAAAAAACTATTACGTGTTCAATTAAAAAAAATTATATAGTTCTTTTTTCTAAACACAGTACTTTGGTTATTTTAAATTCGTAATATATAGGTTTGCTATAGTTAAAATTATCTTGCAAAAAGATATTAGTGCTAGATATGTTTGTCACAGATAGTTTTAAAAAATTCTGCCACAGGGGTGTTTAAACTATCTCTTAAAAAAATATACAATGATAATTGAGCGGATAATGCAACCTATGTGACGATCAAATGTTTCATAAATGTTTTCGTGGGTGCAAAATATGCAAAGACTCTGCCTTTCAATTTGAAATTACTCTAATAAGTGTATAACTGGTCTCAAGCACATTTAAACTTTTACAAAACTATTTAAATTGTGCTTTATTTAACATGTTTGAGGACTTAAAAAAAATCAACTTTTTAGACACCAAAAGTTTTTAATTTTAATTGTAATAACTAAGCTATTTAACGTATTCGTAAGTAAAAATTTCATCCTGAAAACAACTGTGAGATTAGTGTCACACTACATAATATCTTCTCCTGCATTACGTATTTTTAATTTTCTGTCTCTGTCTTAATGTGCTTCTTATTTATTCTGGGAGTGTATTATATGTCTGTATATTATTAATTTAGAAATATTGATATACACTTATCTACAAGCATTTAAACTCTTACTACAACAAATGCCTGATTGAGTTTATAAATAAAATAATTTAAAACAGAATGTTTTCATTTTTATTAACATTAAATTAAATTTTATGAAACATCAAAAATTTTATTAATATGTGTATATATATATATATAAGCGCTGCAGACTTTTTCAGCGTCTGCAAATTATTTCTTTTATCTTAGATCATTTTTTTTTTTTAAAAAAGGGGAGAAAAATGCTGAGATGAAAAAAAGACAAATCAGTTTCAATATCAAAACTTTACTTACTCGATTCCTATTTTTATTTTGTAAGTTTTATTAGACAATCAACCTGGTTTTCTTCTTGCCTTCTACAATATTGATTTGAAAAATTTTGATAGGGGGTTTGTTTATTTTCACTTACATTAATTAGTGAAATCTATTTTCTATGTTTTGTTTCATTTCATCTTTGATAAGGATAAAGATATATGCTAAGGGTCCTGATTATAAAATACCCTGGTTTTGTTAACTTGTAAAGATTGTAGTTAAAAATTTATGATAAGTTTAAAACATGCTTTTCAATTTATTCTGTAAAGTATACTGTTTATCTAACTATAACTTATTATTTTAGCTACTCTACAAATGATTTGGAGTCTAAATTTCTCACAAGAGACTTAAAAGTAAGATTTTTTTATTTATTTCATTATTTGAATTTTTTTGTTCAATATGTCGTGTGTCTATTTATGCATTCTTCAGTTACAGTTAGCACTTAAGAGTGAAGAAATACAGAAATATAAACAGCAAAAAAAGAATTTGGAAAGCCAGTTAGAGGAAATTAAAGATAAATTGCATAAAAAGGTATGTTTTGCTTTACAAAATGCATTTTAATGTTGATATTTGTTTGTATTTCAACAATACCCTTCACTCACTCTGTGATTCTTTCTGAGTGCCAAAAAAAATCATGAACATTTGATAAAATCTGGTGAAAGTCATGGAACTTTTTTTCTGAGTAATTGTGGCCACCCAATTTAATATGATTCATAACATGTATAACAAATAAGAATCTTGACTGAGTGAGAAATTTGATAGGCTGATAACAATATACTTTTTTCGTTTTATGAATAGGTCTGCAAAAGCTGTTTTAATTAACGCTGACAAAATAAAATGTACAACAATTTATTTCACTTATATTTATTTAAATTACAAAAAAGCAAGGAATATTTATCGATATATAATTATATATGTAGTGACTTGGAAGCTGTCCAAGAATTATATCACGTTTTTTTATTTATTATTATTTGAATTTTTTTTTAATTCTTTGCTACAAAGTGTCACACATCACCCTACCCTTTACCCTTCTGTTGCATGTCACACTATTTTACGTATATATATAGTATTGCAGTAAACTCAAAACATTAAGTTATAAATAATATTTTGAATTTCATTCTTAAACTTTATGTGTTTTAATGTGAGTTGTGAATACAACAATCTGTGTATTTATTTTGTGTAAAATAAGATTATTTCCATTAAAAAAAATTTAAAAAGAAATATTGTACTATAGTAAAACATTAAGATAAAAGAGCAATTGAAAACGGTATTATGGAGGTTAATATGAAATTAGTATTTTTTTATTATTTGTTTCTTTTATGAAATTGTTTTAAATAAAATAAACAAGGATATTAATTTCTTACAAATTGAACATTAAAAATTCTATCTTGACGATGGCTGTAATGTGAGCAGTGAGAACAATTTAGATACAGAGATTGTTGCTGCGAATCATTGCCTCAATGGATTAAGAAATTTTCTTCAATCAAAATTAATAAAGTGGATAGCAAAAATGTTATGCAAAATTATCATTAGACCTTGGCTCATATATGGCTTAGAAAACTGGTCTATGACAAAATCAAGTGAAAATAGACTAGCTATCAATCTTAGAGAAAAATTTTGAAAGAGATTCTGATGCAGTTAATGACAATTAGTACATTTAGGCTCAGATACAATAATGAGCTTTACAGGCTGTATGAAGATTCAGATATTGTCCATCATTTTAAAGTAAACCGCATCAAAATAAAGGGCATCGGTCAAATGGGTTTATTCTCCTTCAACCGAGTCTTTCATTTTAAACTGATTGAAGCATGAACCAGAAGCGAGCTCAAGCCAAGGTGGGTTGATTGCATTAGTTGAAATTTCGAAACACTAAAAATAAACTATTGGGAAACCCCGGTGAGGAAGAGAGTAGAATGGAAAAAGATCCTGAGTAAGACCCATATAGGGCTGATGAGATAATAAAAAAAGAAATGGATGACAAAACAAAGTCAACAGAAAAAAATATTTTTAAATAAATTTAAAAATATTAAGTCAGCTGTTTTTAATTTAATAAAAATCTTCATTTTAATAAGAAAATTAAGTAATGTCCCACTCATTGTTAAACCATTATTCCCTCTTGTCACAATTTCACAAATTTCTCTCACCTCGTCACCAGTGTGAAAACAATTAATGACAGCCACTAACTAAAATAACAAACTATTTTTTTAAAAAATCATGGAAAGTCATGGATTTAGCCGAAAAATCTGGTTTTAGCTGGTCGCCGAAAAATCTGATTCTTGAAATGGAATCCCCCCCCCCCCATTTNTTTCTCCCCCCCCCCCAATTTCATGGTGTTCTGAATATCTTAATTTGTAACTAACTCCCCACTTACATTTTATTAAAATATTATTTTTCTTTATCATGTTCTTTAAAAATTGTGGTGCTCTTTCAAGAAATGAAAGAAAAAACATTATTTCTAGAGTGAATTATCTTTTAAGCTTCTGTGATTTCAGAATTTGTTTTATTTTTTTTTTATCAGTTTCAAGTTCTAGCTGAAGCAAGCCAGTCATTGGCGAATTTTTTTTAATTCCGAAATGAGAAAAGAAAAATCACTAGTATTTCTTTCCTTTCCAATGCACAAGAAAAGTATCTTTAAAATATAATTCTGCAGAAAAATGGAAGGAAAAAAAAAACATTTTTTTTTTGCTTTTTGTATTTTTTTCAGCTGTTTTATTGCTTCAATTCTTTCTTTACTTTGCTTTCTAAATTTGAAATCTATAAATATGAAGGTGCAGAGTATAACAGTTTTGGTTATACATATAGTTTCAATTAATATTATAATGCTTTTTTGAATTTATTGTGTTTTTGTCAGAGAAAATAGTAACTTCGTTAGGTCATGAAAAATTCTTGAAATTAGTCATGGAAAGTCATGAATTTGAAAATCTAAAGTGTAGCAGATACCCTGATTTAAGTAAATAAAATGTAGTGCAGTGTGTTTTAAAATCTATTTGAAATATTCGAAAGTATAACACAAAATATTCTTTTATTTATTTATTTTAGGAAATGGAAACTATTAGGCTATATAGCTTAGAAGATGAACTGCGATCTAAGAAGTTGGAACTTTCACTTCTGGAGCAGAGAAAGCAAGAAGTGTGTGTTTTTTTTTGTTTTTTTTTTTCTATTTATTTATATAATTCTATATGTATCCTATTTAATCATGTAAAATTCGTCCCAAAAAAGTATCAACATATTAAATTCTATTTTTAAGTCTATATTAAGAAAATTTAAATGTTTTTCATTTACATATTTTTAAACTTTAAAAAAAGAGCCCATTATTAAAGAAGTGGCAAATTTATCAGTTTTGTCTATTTTTGGAAAATTTGTTCTACATTGCCATTTTAAAATATCTGTTGTAATTTGCTGTTCTCAGATCTAAAAACTAAGGTAAAATAATCATAAATATTTTATTTGTGATAACTAATAAAATACTTTATTTGTGAAGTAGTTGAAAAGGTTAATTTCTATGCTGTTTTTAAATACTTACATACATGTAAGTGAAAAATCAATTGATATAAGTTTTAATGTGTATATTAAACACTTATTTATTTTTTATACAACTAATGGAAAATTATGATTTTAAAATTTTAGTCACTTTTATTTCTAATTGTTCCTTTTTTTTTTAGTTCATTAGTCTATTTTTAACATCAAATAATAATTTAGGCAATACCTAAAATATTACTCTGGATAAAACTTTCAATGAGAGTGAAATCTGACTTTCTGAAAAAAAATCTATCAATTTTTTTAAAAATGCCAAGTGATTTAGTTTTTATTCTTATGAATATTTGTTTCAAATTTTGTATTACTGTATGATTATTCTTAAAGTATTTATTTTAAACTTAGGAATCTGAAAAATTGCTAAAAAGAACAAAAGATTTACAGGAAGCATTGGATGAGTCAACTACCAAAAATGAACTTTTGTCACGTCATATCGACATGCTCAAAGTTTCTCTTTATAATGTGTTTGGAGAATCTTGATATTAAATTTTATTATTTGTAAAATTCCATTTTCTTTTCGTTTGCATGCAAAAGACATTCCAAAAGTAAGTTTTATCATACTTTTTCACAGAGAAGCTTTATTACAAACTTTAGCTCCATCTTTGCAAATTGTATATTGGATATTTCGCATATTAGAAATTGATATGTGAAATTAATTTCAGTAACTACCCTATAAAAATCAGTGCCTAGTAATTTATTGGTTCCAAAATTGCTCCCCAAAAATCAAATTTCAATAAAATGATGGGAGTCTGGTGATCTTGTTTAGAAAGACCTCAAGGGCAAAATTGAGTTAGTTAACCTTATCTCTTGCACCTAAAACAAAAAATGCATTCTTTGGTATCCTTTTGGGGTCTTTTAATAAGGTTCTCAGACTCCTGCACTGAATGGCAGACTTCAATTTGTTTATTCTTTTAAATGCACTAATTGGTGTGTGGTTCATTGATGTTCCCTTAAATGAGATAACCAATAAATCATCTAGCCTGCAGCACCAGAATTTTACTTTTTCGTTTTAAATTTAGTACTATCTTGATTTAGTATTTAAAGCCATGATGAGAACTAGCAAGCTGTCATAAAAAAATTTTAAATTACTAGATACTAACTTTTACAAGGATGAATTTCTAAATTTGATTTCATTAATTTATTCCTGTTCTGTAGTCAGTGTGAGGGGAGAAATCGACCAGCCTACACCTTGTGTGGAGACAAGTACTTTATGTGTTATTTAGTGGAAAATCTGATAAGAATAATAGTTTAAGAAGATTTTTAAAAAATGGCCAAAATTGTGTAATACCATTACACACTTTTTATCTATATATATTTCTCTTACACGGCGACAAAAAAAGCCTCATTACAACTCCCAGAATGGCAACGCTAGAAAATCGACCAATGATTGCTGCTAAAAATGTCACATACCAAATCTAGCCGAGATGGCTCAACATATAGCGCTTATAGAAACGGAAACTGAAATAACCTTAAGCTAGGCAGAAGTGAGTAGTCTTTGTTGATAGATCTCTATTTTAGTATTTTGTCGAAAGCTCTTTTTTTCACGAATTTATATATTGCGAATTTTGATTTATATTACGAATTTATTTGTTTATGCAAGTTTTTCCATTGCAATTCACTTATTTCAATTTTTATTAGACTTAATTATAGCCAAAATTTTAACCTTTTTAAAGAGATATCAGTTTTAGAAATTTTATCTTAAGATTATATACTATAGCACATTTGGTTTGGGAAGCAAACCATATAAGATTGCGTAGAAATTTTCGGGGATTGGCGAGCGTTAGCGAGCAGGGGGCGCAGCTCACTAGTTTGTAATAAAACTTACACTTTTGGAACATCTTTCGTATGCATAAATGCTCAAAGTACCTATTTATAACATGTTTTTATATATAATTCTATGTATATTTGTGTTTGTAAATAAAGTAAACTTTAATGTTTAGGAACAAAAAAGGACAGTTTATTAACATCACAAAATGTCTCCAGCTCACCTCTTATCACAAATGTTTATCTATGTGTGTATATCATACAAAAATATGGATTTTTCTAACAAAATTGTATAAAAATGATTTTCAATTTTGCAATTTTTTTAAAAGACCTTTCCTTCCAATCCAGCATATGATTTGTTTATCACAAAAATGTTTGTTTTGTTTTTTAAATTTCAAGCCCTTTATTTATCTTCAATAGATGGTCTTTCTTTTTTTTCTTTACTGGAGTTGAACTGTAAAAAAAAAAGTTGTTAGAAAATTTTCATAGTAAAAATATTTGTCATTTTTATGAAATTTCTGGTTGCTTTGCTTACTTTTAAGTTGAGATTTATGCAGATGCAGAAGCTTCAGCACCAGCGGGAGGAGTGATTTTAATGTCACAGATCTGTAAAAAATAAAATATTTTTGAACTATAGAAAGAATGTAACAGAAAAGTAATGTAACTCGTAACAGCAATATGCTGACTAAGCAATTTTAAAGTACCAATCTGGCATGGTAATTTATCTCATAGTTCGAATAAAAATAAAATTATATGTTTTGATATTTATGTGCCAAAACTAACTATTCGTTAATTTTTTGGCTTATCATTTGTCTTTAGTAAACATACATTCATGATCATTTGTGCCACAATGCTACCTGGAATTCTGACATAAAAAATTACATTAGTTACTCAATAACAAACACATGTTAAGTATAATTTTGAAAACACTAAAAATTTCTGAGTTTTAAGCATGTTATGTCGTATTAACTTCTCATGCCAAGTCAATGGGTGAATTTTTTGGAGAAAAACTTTTCTGCATGTTTTAATTTCAAAACTTTCTGTTTAATGTCTCTTAATACTTTTAGGCATTAAATTTTATCATTCATTTATTTTTTAATGTTTAGTTTATTCAAAGAATATTTCTCTTAAACTTCTGCATAAATAAGCTTGTGTTTGATTCCTAGTTTTTAAATAGGTCGATTAGTTACCATTTTGAATTTAGTTATCTAAAGATTGTTTTGACTTTTAGGCGAAAAAAAATAATCAAAAAGTGTATGGAAATATATTAGTTAAAGGTCTGAAATAATATTTCATTAGTTATTTATACTTGAACACTCATTTTGGAGTAAAAAAATAAGTTATTTTGATATAACCCTGCATTACTAAATGAACCATACTTTGAAATTCGATTTTATATTGCAAGCTAAAAAGTCCTGATATTTACTTGTTACTGTATGCAGTTAGAACTTTTCTTTGATTAAGTGTAAAAGTTTAATATTTTTCATTCTGTCAAGATAATTTTGAAGCGATGTTTTTTCCTTGATGCATAGTAAATATCTTACCTTGGTAATGTGGTAATCCATGCATGCTTGGTACAATTGAACTTGAGGAATGTTGTTATCTGGGAAGTTTTCTTGCTGCAAAAGGAATTTGTGTATTTAGTTAACATAATATACTATAAATATATTTATTAAAACTTTATTTGATATTTAAGGTGTAAGATTCTTTTTTAGATCCACAAGTTTTTTCTTTTTTTATCATTCTACTCTTCTTTTTTTTTAAATAAAACTTTGTTGGGGATGTTGAAAAATAGCCGCATTGCCATAAATTTTCTATTCTGCACTTTTAAAATTTTAAATCCATGGATTGTTGAAAATTTGGATAGAGTGCTGATATTTTGGATTCTTTAAATGTTCCTTTTTAGAATAACTTTACAAAAATTAATGAGCAAAATGAAAGGTTTTGTCAATAAAGCTGAAGTTCGATGATCAGTTGTGTTATCTAAGTCTTTTATATTTATTATAATAGTTTTATGTCATATAACGAATCTTATTTAACTAAAACATTGTTATAAACATTCCAAAAAAATTTTTATGTTTTTCAAACGCTACATTTTCTGACTTATTTTACTATTAGTTATTCCTCGTTTCTCTTATAAATTATTATTTTATAGCTTTAGTTTGATACTCTTCATCACATGGAGTAGGACTTAAGTAAAAATGTGCTGTATTCAATAATAGTCTTTTGTATTGTTTCTTTTAAAATTTTATTTCATGCGTTTATCTTCTTTTTCTCAATATTATACCTGTGTATGTAAATTGCAAATAATTGTAAAAATATGTTTAACAATTTTTCAAAAGCATTCAATTATTGTGAATCAATTTCGTTTCAGGAAGTATACTTACTGCTTCTTTGCTGCATTCATCATGTTTAGACAGGATCTGGTCTTGAGGCTAAAAATAAAATTATGTAAAATTACTTTAAAAAGGAAAAATATACATTAATTAAATTATGAAATAAATATGTATAAACTCTTTCCCTGTTATTTCTTATTAAAAAAAATTTTTTAAATGGCTAATCTTTAATGCAACAAATATTTTAAATCTAACTTCGTAGTTGTTTTAGAGTTTTGCTTTGATTCATATTTTACAAAAAACAATTTCTTGTTAGATAAAAAATAGCTTCATCTTTTTTTTTTCCAAACAGTTTTGATAAAATCAAATTTGAAATGCAATTAACTCTTACTTCATTTACCCAATAAAAAATTTGATATTCATTATTAGTATTAGACAAAGAACCACTGTTAGTATATTTCATTGTTTATTGTGTTCATTAGTTACATCATAATCAATGAAATTTGGTCTATGATATTTTAGATAGGAAGCATAGCTATTCTGAACATAGTAACTAGTGCAAGTGAATCAATTTTAGAGTAAGAATAAAATTTAAAAAAAGTGCAATTGTATTGTTACAGCTCATGTCTATTTTTTCCAGACATAGAATAGTTCAAGAATTTAGGATATTTTGGAAAAAATGGAGCGATTCAATATGCTAGTACTGTTACTGAATTAAGTGTGATAACCAAATAGCCATTTTAAAGGGTCGTCTGTTATTTACTTGCAATTGATTTTTCAAATTGTTTATTTTTGGGACTTATTTACTATGAAGAAAAAAGGAGAATTTGCTCATTGTGCCAACCTTGCTTAGTAAAATAGTTGAAAAAATGTTTATAAAATTCTGAGTAATCATCAAATTTTTTTTTTTAAATTATTTCATTTTCATAGCATACTTTTCTATAAAAATTCCATGTAGTAAACAGCAAAACAACATTTTGTTACGAGATTTTTAAAATATATCATACCTTCATGTTCTTGGATTGGATTTCTTTTCTGGCCCGGTTATAGTTGTATTTGTTGTCAGATCCAAACTGAAAAGTAAATTTGATTTAATCATTCACAGGTCAATAAGAAAAGAAAATTGCTACTTGAAAGACATAAAATTGTTCTTTAATGCTACAAAATATTTATTTTGAATACTTATTTGCATAAGATAAAGAATTACCCTATAATGAAATTCTTTTTTTAATTATTATTTTGTAAATATTTGTTTATAATTAATAGTAGTGTTCTCTCTCTCTCTTTTTGTTTTTAACTTTATATAAACTCCTGACTTATGCCAGTTCTACAAATTCAATTATTACTGTATTATTTTAAAATCTTCAAAGATGGCAAACATTACATTTTATCGATTGCTTACATATTATTTTTAATAAAATCTTAAAATTTCCTCAAGCATAATTAAGTCCTTTCCTTTAATTTCCCTCAAGCTTAACATAAATAAATATAAAATGAAACATGAAAGTTATTTGTGACAAAATGCCAACTGGACCGTAGTGGTCAGGGAGCTGACCTCTCATCAGAAAATTCCTGGGTTTGATTCCCAGACAAGGCATGGATGCTCTTTCATTCTTTGTACTCTCTGTCTTTACTGTGAGAGCAACGTTGGCCACCTAATATGGTGCCCCTATAAGAAAGCCCAACAAATCTGCCCTACTGATACTTGAATGTCGAGTATCAATTGGACGTTGGGGAAAAAATATAAATTATTCAAGTTAGGTTTTGGATAATTTTTCTTTTCAGCTTTATTGTTTTATTTCTGTGTATATACCAAATACAGGTAGTTAAATCCTTTGAAATTTGAACTAATCATTAAAACGTAATTTTGTCTTAATTATTGAAATCATTTATAATATTTCTTCTATAAATGATGTTTTAATTCATAGTTACATAATTTGTTTAAATCTGCTTTTTAAAGAAATAAAGTTTGTATTTAATTTTTGTTTCCTTAGCTGTCTCTTGAAAATGATACATTTCAAACTTCTGTAAAGTCTACTAATCTTAATACATTCTGATTATTATCTTTTTAACTTATTGTTAAAAACTGAGTGCATTGTATAACATCTGATAATTAATTATGAAAAGTGAGAGATCAAGATTTGGGCGTTTTGCAGAAGTTAGAATGCACAAAATTTGCAGTAGGTAGCATAACTTACCCATCCTTCAGTTTTCAATGCACAGGTGGTAATAGTTTCTCTGTGGGCATCGATTTGTTCCTGTTCAAAGAAAATTAATTATCACTTTAATACTATTTCAACACATTTTTAAAATACACTATAAATACCAACTCCATTAAAGCAAAAAGTTATAAACAACTAATTATGCATACAATGTGTACCACGATAATTGACGCCTTTAATGTGTATTTTTTAAATCCTTGTAAAAAATAAGTAATAAGAGTACTCATTAGAGGTCTCAAACAAATGGTTTGTCAGATTTTGAAAAACTTAAATCAAAATCGGTCAAATCATTAACAAGGAAGACAGGATAAAAACGATAGAAATTGATTGCCTTTAGAAGATGAGAAGAATTAAATTGCAGCTATAATCGAAACACATTCAAGTCTCATTAGGCAATCAAACTGGTTTTGTTTTTTCCCTCATTTAAATACGAATTTAAAAACTAACGTGTTTACTTTTTTAGATTTTAATTTTTTTTTAAATTTCTTAAAATTAATATTTTATTTCAGTTGACAAATTAAAGCCCACAGTAAATCTAAAAATGCTTAAGCTCCCAGGTTTTATTATTTTATTTATTTTTTGCATAAATTATTTTTAAACTTTCTTTTCTTTCAAATGGTAGCACGTATTAGGCATTTAATTGATGATTTTGGCCTAAAGGTTTAAAAAAATTTACAGACAATACGCAATTGTCGATTTTATTTAAAAATGGCACTTTATATGGAGGAACGAAAGTCAATTTTTCGAGAAAATGGTTCAATAAATTGAAAGATTACATAATAATTTCCAGTTTTAAAATAAGACTAATCATTATAAGTTGCGATAATTTTAATAGATAACCTTAAGTTATTTAAAATTCTGTTAGGAAATTCGATTTTTACGAATTGGATTATTTTCCTTATCCTTTTCATTTTTTAACTTCGTGAAAAATTAAGACAAATCAAGATTTTTTTTATTTGGTAACAAATCATTATGAATCGCGATAATTCTTCCTTTACTTTAACGTTAGATGACAGCAGTCATTCATAATAATGTTTCAATTTTTTAAATTATAGATTGCAATAAGACCTTAGGTCTAGTACTTTAAAAAATATAACTAATTTTACATGCGATTTTATTCATAGATGTGTGTCTGGAATTAATACAAAACCTGATATGAATTAATTCAGACTGATTTATGTAATAAGCGTCTGAATGTAACCTAATCTGAATTTTAACCTTGGCCTTGATGAATTCACTGAATATATAATCCTAAATCCCACACTGCAGAAGACGGAACAATTTAAGATAACAATAAAGACAAGGGGATAAGTTAAACACGATACAAATTATCTACACGACATCGTCACTCGTGTATTCTAAATTAATGTTATTCCAAGGTTACTGTTGTTCTATCTTCGCCTTGAGCAAAGCACTGTTTCCAATGTTAAGTTAATATGTTACATTTTTTTCTTTTATTAATTCTGAACTTATATGTATGAAGTTATTTTAAATGTATTTATTGTGTCGGATTTCTCTGGAAAAAAAACGATACAGTTAAATCTTAAAATTCGATTATTTTTTTTTCCTTGAATATTTTTAAGATCTCGATATTTTTAAACTATACTTCTGATATAAATTACATAGCATTAGGAAGAACAAATACAATCTATCCTTTTTTGTTTCAATGATTATTTATTAAAAAGTATTGCATAGTTTAAACAGCTTTCTAATAATTTTTTTTCGAGTTTCAAAATAGAAACCGAAATACACTAAAAAAATTCCATTGTTAATTTTTATCATTCGTAAAAATTACACTTGCTTTAGGGATGAAAAAAAAAATTTCTTTTTCAAAATTTTCAATAATAGTTGAGCTAAAAATCCCCAAACACTTAAGCATTAGGGAGAAAAGAAATTATAAATTAGGGAGTTTTTGTTTTCTTGACATTAGCAGGCATATTGAAGGTGCTCAAGCTTCCAACCGTTATTGAATTAAGTTATTAATAAATGTTTACAAAAAAATTTTCAACTATAAAAAGATTTTTTTTTTCGAACGCAGCAAAATAAAATTTATCAAACGCCTAAGTTGTGATTTACCAGTGCTGAGATCTGAGACTTCATCAGCTTGACTTCATATTTTTCATACTTAATGACATGGAACTGAAGTTGAAGTAAGTAATGCAATTGTCACTCAATTGCAATATTTATGGAAATTCTGTGTTCACAAGATAATTATTTTAATTCCGCGTTGCTTAAATTTGGCATGATTGACCTGGTAAGGCATAGGCGTTACATGCGTAATCGCTAATCACTGCAGTGATCTTAATAGCTGAGGCATTTATCAAATTATCGCCTAGCAAGACTGGAAATAGAGGGTGGACTAATCCTGGCGATAAAAAATATTTTTAAGCCGATTTGTGCAAGATACACACCGCATAGAAAACATGACAATAATACGAAAGGGCTTGTGGTTACATAATAAGTCTCCTTTTCTCCATACGTGGCATTTTTATATGACTGTTCCTTAGTATTGTTTCCAAACAAGTACTATAAAATGTTCAGAATTTCCACTAGATAACAGCATTATACACATAAAAATTTATCTTTAAAACTTCATCAAAATCGAGGTGTCGATTCACTCACACCCTATCACCGTTTTCCACCTGATTGGTGAGAATATATTTCACGAATCAGATTCTCATCCTCCTTCGACTGCGATAGGAGGTGAGTGAATCGCATGCAGCGAGAATGGCGCTTTAGAAGTCTCCATTAATTGAAAANACAAAACCTGATATGAATTAATTCAGACTGATTTATGTAATAAGCGTCTGAATGTAACCTAATCTGAATTTTAACCTTGGCCTTGATGAATTCACTGAATATATAATCCTAAATCCCACACTGCAGAAGACGGAACAATTTAAGATAACAATAAAGACAAGGGGATAAGTTAAACACGATACAAATTATCTACACGACATCGTCACTCGTGTATTCTAAATTAATGTTATTCCAAGGTTACTGTTGTTCTATCTTCGCCTTGAGCAGAGCACTGTTTCCAATGTTAATTTGCATGTTAAGTTAATATGTTACATTTTTTTCTTTTATTAATTCTGAACTTATATGTATGAAGTTATTTTAAATGTATTTATTGTGTCGGATTTCTCTGGAAAGAAAAACGATACAGTTAAGTCTTAAAATTCGATATTTTTTTTCCTTCTCAAAAGGAATGTTTCTAACTATACTTCTGATATAAATTACATTGGTAGAAGGTATATCCTTCTCAAATACAATCTATTATTTTTTGTTTCAATGACTATTTATTAAATAGCTTAAAACTGCTTTCTAATATTTTTTTTCTAGTTTCAAAATAGGAACCGAAACACACTAAAAAAAAATTCCCATTGTTAATTTTTATCGTTCGTAAAAATTACACTTATTTTAAGGCGGTGAAATTGCCTCTTTCAAAATTTTCCCTAATAATTTCGCTAAAAATCCCCAAACAGTTTTGCGTTAGGGAGAAAAGAAATTATAAAATAGGAAGTATTTTTTTTTTTATCTTCTTGACATTGGCAGGCATATTGAAGGTGCTCAAACTTCCAACCGTTATTGAATTAAGTTATTAATAAATGTTTACAAAAAGATTTTTTTTTCGAACGCAACAAAATAAAATTTATCAAACACCTTAAGTTGTGATTTACCAGAGCTGAAATCTGAGATTTCATCAGCTTGACTTAATATCTTTCATATTTAACGACTTGGAACTAAAGTTGAAGCAAGTAATGCAATCGTCATTCAATTGCAATATTTTATGGAAATTCTGTGTTCACAAGATAATTACTATAATTCCGCGTTACTTAAATTTGGCATGATTGACCTGGTAAGGCATAGGCGTTACATGCGTAATCGATAATCACTGCAGTGATCTTAATAGCTGAAATATTTATCAAATTATCGCCTAGCAAAACTAGAAATATATATAAACCGCTTTGTATTTATTTGTGCAAGCTGCAAAACAGCATGGAAAACATGACGATAATAGGAAAGGCCTTGCGGTTACATAATGATAAACCTCTTTTTCTTTATACGTGGCATTTTTACATGACTGTTCCTTAGTATTGTTTCCAGATAAGTAATATAAAAATATTCAGAATTTCCACAAGATAACAGCATTATACACATAAAAATATATCGTTAAAACTACATCAGAATCAAGGTGTCGATTCGCTCACCCCCTATCACCGTTGAACATTTTTTCCGGAATATATTTCACGAATTAGATTCTCCCTCGACGGCGATAGGAGGTGAGTGAATCGCATACAGTGAGAATGGCTCTTTTTAAGCGCTACCGTTAATTGAAAATCCAAAACAAGTTTTAATATTTTCAATCCCTCAGTAAAAACTCGATAGATTTCGACAACGGTTTTGTTTTTTCCTCACTGAAATATTGATTTGCGACCCTACGACTGTTTACTTTGTTTAAAAAAGAACTTCCAGCTATGTAGTAAGGGCGGCCATTAGAAGAACATCCCGCGTTCAGTTATTTTTCAATAAAAGTAGATGCAAGTTATTTCTATATAGTTCATATATCCCCAAAACTAATTTCACGTTACTTCTTGCACAAGAAATGAGAATTTAAAATTTACTAATACCTTAGTATTTTTTAAATTCATCATTAATTTAGCAGTCTGCTGTGAGGTTGTACATTGTAGGTAAATATGTTATGGTAATAAGTTTAATTCTTACCTGTGTAAGGCTTGCACCTTCAGCAGGGGGTGGGTTTTTGTCTAAACATTGTTGAATGACTTCCCCTTTTGCTCTCTAATTGAAAAAGAAAAGTATTTTTATATATAACAATTCAAAAAACAACTGCGTTAATACGTAACTTAATAGTTCAAATCAACATTTGCAATTGTATGTTTTAGTGTAATCAAAGCTATGTGATATGACCTCTTTCATTACATTGTTTTTGTACCATTAATTTTTTTTTTTAAATTTCATATTTTTACAATATCAGGTTGCTTATACTTTTGGTAAATTTCAAAGTTAAACAAGAATCACTAGTTATTATTCTCGTGGACTGCTCCTAATATTTTTCTTAAGGTTTTTCGTTCAAAGGTCAGTAATTCTTTTCGTGCAATTTGTTTACTACCTAGGGATTCAGTCCCATAAACCAGAATATGTCGAATTAGTGTTTCATAGGTGTTAATTTAGAAAGAAAAAAAAAGCTTGCAAATCGAGATTTTAGTTGGTTTTTAAGGCTATGATGGCATTTATTTGGTATGGTAGGCCTCTTGTTTATCTCGACAGGCAAACCATCATTATACTTTGTCGCAAATTTAGAAAAAACCATTAACTTTATTGAGAGAATCTGTTTGCATATAAGTGGACGCCAAGTTAATGCCAAGCTCTCAGTGCGAACACGTATTAACATCGCCAACTCTCATTTAAATATTGTTTTTTGCAGGCGATTTTCTTCTGCAGCCAAACAAAAGTAAAAATTCTCTATATCTTTATTTGTATCTATAACTTCATTTTTTAAAGGTATGACAGCATAAGACTCGCCATTTTTAGTGGTCCAATCAAATCCAATGTTCATGTAACGACATGTAATTGTATCTTTATTCAAGAACGAATGTTCTCCTTAGTTATGGAAATATGTCGCTAGGATCTATTATAGTCTAATATGACAACGAATCTATAACCTTTTTTTTAAAATAATTCTATGATAGTTATCGTAAATGGTAGCACGCGAATTAAATTTCTGTCTGACATGGTTAGCTTTTCAAAGTTTTTATATTGTTTTTGAAAGCAAATTTGTATAATTTGATAGCGAAATAATGCAGTTGCAGATGATCACTTAAATCATATATTACAATGGTATTTTCTTAACTTGCAAGGGAGTATAGTAATAGTGACGTTTATTCC
Source organism: Parasteatoda tepidariorum (assembly GCF_043381705.1). Lineage (NCBI taxonomy): Eukaryota > Metazoa > Arthropoda > Arachnida > Araneae > Theridiidae > Parasteatoda > Parasteatoda tepidariorum. The sequence goes on from NC_092209.1 coordinate 72,288,275, forward strand.
ATATGTTCAACATTATTTTTCGTTAACTTATTTTGAAATTTGATCTGAATGATAACTTTTATTTTGAATGGGTTTAATTTATCCAAATTTTGTATTGATTTTTATAAATGCTACTAATATTTCATAAAATGTTTACAATGGTTTTATGATTTAAAACAATACATTAATCCAAATTAAATAAAAAAAATTTCATTTTAAGTGTTGACCAATAGTATCTTACCTGTTCTTGTTGTGATGGCTGTAGTTCTGGACATTTTCCCCAGTTTACTTCCTGCAAAAATTTAAAAAAATTGGTAAAATAAAATAAATCAAACATCGAAAATATAGAATACATAACTAATACAAACAAATTTCAAGCTATTCTAGACTTTAGATTTTTTTTTTTTATGCTCTATCAATGTGAGATTTTGATGCTCACACTTCCAATAATGTTGCGAAAATTTAAAAAAAAAATTGTGATCGTTGACTGGACTACTATACCAAAAGTTTCAGATTCACTAGTTTTTATTATTTATTTGTAAAGTGATTTTATGATTTATTAGTACACCCATTCCCTGATCAGCTATTGCCTGGATTCATTATTTCGTTGGTTCTTAAATTCGTTTCGTTCGTACTTTTCTCCTTTTATTCACTGGCTAGCCATGTAAGACATTATAGTAACGTTTGCTATAGTTACGCAAACATATGAATAATATGCTTTAATCTAAAAAATTAAGTGCATGTAAATGAAACTATTTAAACATAAAGGTCAAATTTTTCAAGTATGAAACTGCTTAATTCCTTCATTAAAAATTTTCGATTCAAAAGTTTTTCTCACCATTCCATGAATAACTATTCAGTATATACAGTGTGATTTTTCGTTTGCCACGTGTAATTTTTCGAATATTTTTACTAATATTTGTGTTTCTTTCATTTCAGTCATGTGTAGGTTTTTTTTAAAATTCATTTCTTTTTATTTATTTTTTAGCTCAATTTACTCAATAAAAAATCTCATCCCAATTTAATACAAAATATTTTTTTTTTTTTCAAATTTTCAGACACCATTTTCCTCAATCAATATTAATCACATTTATTTTTAAACTGCCCTTTTTTAGGACGGTCAGAAATTGGCACAAAATTACAATGCAGAGGTGCCAAGCTTATTGTATCTGTGTTACAGGCTGCCAAACCAGTTACTAGTCATTTAAAAAATAACCAGATTTGATTTATTTACTTAAAAAAATATTCTTAATGCAGCAGGGAGGATCTGTTTTTGTATCTATTTCAACCTACATCCAACTGGTTTAAAATTTTTTTCTTAACACATTACTTCAAAAGAGAAAAATATGAAAAAGCTTTTTGCATTTGCATTTTAAAACTAGTTTCACTCGAAGGTCAGAGTAATTTGAAATAACGGTTGATTAAACGGAAAGGGTTATTGATTTCTTGGCGTGATTAATAGACCGGCTCAATGCCAAAGATAAGTGGGACGCTAAAATAATTTTTTTTCTCTATAGTCTTTTACATAACTAGTTCAAAAATTTCTCTTTTTTAGGGTTTGTTATTCTTAGAAGTCTTAAGCACTTCATAAATTATTTGTTACTTTTATACTATTATTAATTCGTAAAAATAACTGTTTCTAAATAAACTTTTCAGTAATTAATGTTTTAGGATACAGCGAAATGTAGAAATTGAATGATAATTTAGATATATCTTTCTATAATATGTAAAAGATAATATGTCAAAATGTATCCTAAAAATATTTGAAAGACTAAATTAAAACATACAGTATGTAAATACCCTGAAACCTAATAAAAATACTACACAGAAAGAAAAACACTTTGGAAAACCTTCATGACTTAAGTGTTCGGCACTTTATTAATTAATGAAATGTATGCTTCAAACACTTCGGTAATTAGTTTTAATTTTTACATCAATATTAATTAATAAAAACAGCTTTTTTGAAAATGAGTTTTTGTTAATAATTGTTTGGAGTACATAAATGGCAAACATTGATATTTTTCTTTACAACATGTAAGCAGTCTGAAAATTTATAAAAATATATAGAATAATAGAAAATTATATAAGCATAGAATAAATTATATAGAATATAATTATCTATTAAATCTATCAATATACAACTCCGTAAAAGACAAGGGAATTCCCGGATCAAGTATTGGGAGAAACTTGCCTTCATGGAAGACTTTTTTTTTTNATAACTTTTGCTCAATAAACTTTTCACTAATTAATGTTTTAGGGTACAACGAAATGCAGATATTGAATGTTAAGTTAGATATATCTTTCTATAATATGTCAATAACAAGATAGTCTGTCAAAATGTATACTAAAAATATTAATTTAATAATAAAAATATTAAAATTAAAAATATTAATTAAATTAATTAAGATTAATTTAAAATATACAGTATATGAGTGTCTTAAAACCTAATGAAAATACTACATTGAAGGAAAACCAATCAGGAAAACCTTCATGACTTAAATGTTCGGCACTTTATTAATTGATTAACGAAATGTATGCTTCAAACACTTCGTTAATTAGTTTTAAATTTTACATCAATATTAATTAATAAAAACAGCTTTTTTGTAAAATAAGTTTTTGTTATTGATTGTTTGGAGTACATAAATGGAAACATTGAATGATAATTTTGATATTTCTCTCTGCAGCATGTAAGCAGTCTAAAAATTTATAAAAATATGTTCCAAAAATATATAGAATAATAGGAAATTATATAAGCATAGAATAAATTATATAGAATATAATTATCTATTAAATCTATCAACATATAACTCCATAGCAACGGTGTTCTAACCCATGATACGCCTAGCACTTAGGATATTTCTTGAGGATAGAAGATAGTTTCTTAGAGGCTTGTAAATGACATTGTGTTTTTTAATGAGCAAACACAATATCTTCAAATATAAATCGTTAGTTACTTCAAACTTTGAATGACAAAAAGTAATTTGTTGCTCTGCTAGTGCCTTTTAAAACTGTTACATTAAAAATATATAATTAAAAAAGTGAGGGAATATTTTTGGTGAATTTATTAATGAAATGATTGGGCAAAAAGACTCTTTTTAGTATGCTGTCATAAAATCCAATGTACGCTTGGCCTTATTTTACATTACACAAATTATTGATAATAGCTACATAAAAATATTGAGATGTTTTATTTAACTGTGGCATATAACTATTAAAATTTCCTCAACTACATATTATGTCTTCTTCAATCATAAAAATTTTGTTAGAGCGTAAAATTATTATTCCCGCAATGTATTAAGTGAATGACAGTTTAGGAAATATATTACAGTTTATATTACAATATGCAAATGTTTGTCTGATCTATTTCCGAAATATCGTCCTTCCTTTTTGTTTCCTGGCAAATCGTAACACCTTCCTTGAGATTTAAACAAATCGAAGTTTTCGCAGACTGACTATTTAGGTCAGTTAATCACTAGCTGGAACCGTGATCGCAGAGCGTTGCGGTTTAAGTCGCGGAAACTGTCTTAGTGGTACAAGTGAAAATGAGCTTTCTACTCTTGGAATTAAAAATTAAAAAAAACTTGCTGATTTTTTTTTAATTTGATGAAAAAGATAAAAACGATGCGCTCTATTGGTAGGAAACATACTGAGGTTAAAAAGCCGTGAAGTTTTGAAGGATAATTAAGTAAATAAGCAAAAGCTAGTCAGCTTTCAATTTCTTTAAAAAAAAATTAAAATGTAGAAGGAAAACGATTTTTGTTTTTTAGAATTTCAGAAAATTATTAAATTATTTATTAGAAAATTAAAGAATTTAGAAAATTAGAATTTTTTTTTCACTGTTAACTTAGTAAAAAATTAGCAAATTATGTAATTATAATCCTTTCAATTTAATTGTAAAAAATCTTCTCAATCGCAGTTTGTGCATTTTCATGATCATAATTTCATAAAAATATCCTCAACAGGAAAAAAAAAAGTTTTTTTTTAAAAATAAATTTTGATGTTTAGTGAATTTTTTTTATGCTCATGTGTCAAATGATTTTAAATGTAATTCCAATTCTAAAGTAATCAATTTTAGAACGAATTCTTTAATCAATATTCACTAATGCAACACTATGAACTGTAGTACTATATTGTATTGCAACACTATGAAGGAATTGTCGGAAACATTGCAAATTAAATAATAAATATTAAATAATGTTTAATGTTTTAGAAAAATATTTTCACACCTTCTATAGTATTTCACGTGAACTATGGTGATTGCGGAATTAAATTTTGATTTTAATAGCTAAGAAATCTTAAATTTTGCATTCAATATTCTGTGAAGTTCGTATTAAGAGATTTTTTTGCAGTTCTCAATCCTCACAAACACAATAATCTAGTTTGTATATTAAGCTGTTTAAAATATGACTCTGTATAACATGATTCTGCTTACAATTCGATTCTGTGTGATAAAAAATAAACTTTAAAATATATATTTTACTATAAAAAGTTTATTATTTATATATATAAATTATTTCTTTATTTTTAATAATTTCATCAATTCTCGAAACTAAAAACATGAAAGGCACAACATCACAAAGCTATAAATCCAGCTTTTTGTATTTTTTTTACTTAAATTCAAGTCATATTAATGCTTGCAATTGTTTTTTTTTTTCGCAATTGCTAGAGAAAAATTAAACATTAGATTGACTATTTAAGTATATTATTATTAAAAAAATAAAAAGACTTAAAAATTTTTATAGTTTTCACATTTTTATTCATTTTCTAGTAGAATAAAATTATATAAAATCTTAGTTTTGCCATTTGAAAATTACTTGTCTCCCAAATATAGTCTAAAAAATATCCTAATTTTTTTTAAATTTTTGTAAGTTCTTTTGAAAAAAAAGCATTTCTGATTAAATTTGTTATTTTTTATCGTTTATTTTTTCCTCATATCACTTTTAAAAATCTTTTTTTCCTTTTTTTTCTAAAAAAAAATTTCTAATATTATCACTTGAAAATTTTAACATTACATAACTACACATTATAACTTTAGAAAAAACTTTTTCAAAATAATCTAGAAATTGCAAATTACAATTTCCTTTTTTACATTTTGTTTTTAAATTGTTACATAAAATAACTTATATTCGCATTTACCATTTTCAATTTTATTTCAATTTTATTTAAATATTCTGACTTAAAAACATCTTTCAATAAAATATCCTACATAATCGTTTGCAATTTTTAATTATCCTTGCTATCTAAATATATTTCAATATCCCGTATTATCGTTTGTAATTTCAATCATCTTAGCTGTTTTAATATATTTAAGTAACCCTATATTATCGTTTCAATTCTTAATTATCTTAGCTGTCTTAATATATTTAAATATCCTATATTATCGTTTCAATTCTCAATTATCTTTGCTGTCTTAATATATTTAAAAATCCTGTATTATCGTTTGAAAAATCCTGTATTATCGTTAGTAATTTTTAATTATCTTATCACATTCTGTCCTAAAAATATCTTTTAGTAAAACATTCTATTCTTTTTTTTTGTTGCCATTATGAATTTTCTTTGTACAATTTTTCTTAAAAATATCTATCAAAATAATATCCTTGTTTCTTGGTATTACTCACCGGAACAGCATCTTGGGCGAAAACACAAGCTACTAAACAGAGAATTATTAAACACCTCATGGTAAAAAGCAAGCTGTCGAAACAATTTTTCCAACTTAGGAAGAAAGGTTGAAAAAAGACACTAGAGTACCGAAACCAAAGTTGCTTCGTTTATATATTCAACCATCAGCCAACCGAGACATTTGAAGAGTCACGTGAACTTTGAACGTCATCAGGGCCAGTGACACGATGGACCAGAAAATTAAACGTTTTCTGTGTTGTTTTATAAAATAATAATTTTTTTTTCTGCTACGTTAACTCATCAACACGAATCTTACTACGTGTTATTTGGTTATTTGATAGGAATTTGTTTTTACGTGACATTAGCCATTTTGAAATTTCATTCTTTCCGGAAACTTAGAGTAACGTTTTGATTAATATATTAAGTTTCGGTGATTATGGCTTATATTAAAATATAAACAAATTTTTACATGTACGGATAATATGGATTTAGTTTCCTTAGTTTGTTAATTTATGCTATAATCAATCAATACCGTTTCTTAGTGCTGTATAAAAATAAGAAAATACTAATGCAGTCATATTTTGTGCAACAAATGATTCATTCTCAAAAAACTTTTACAATTCCAACTTTTAATTTCACTGACAAATAATTATTTTAGAATTTTTAATTTATTTTAACCTATAATTAATTTGTTTCATCAAATTTATTTAATGACAAACACGTTTTGTAGTTTTAGTGAATCAATTTATTTTCTGTTTTTTAATGGTAAAAAATTTCCATATTTTTGCTTCACATAAAAATATATAAACTAAATTGAACCTGAAATAAACATTCCACAGTTTATACATATTTTATAGGAATTGATAAATACCATAAATGTCCAATAATCTTATAATCAATACAATTAATCAAACTATCCTGCGTGTTCCATCTGTTACTCAAGTTTAGTCCAGACATTATTTTTTTTCTGATCAAAGGTTTGACATCATTTTATAAATACTGTGTTGCAGACATTTTAAAATTCTAACTTTCAATTTCACCGAAAAAGTTATTTTTTAGATTTTTTAAAATTAATATTACCTAATAACTGATTTGTTTCGTTAGATTTATTTAATGACAAACACATTATGCAGTGGAAGCTAATCAATTTATTTTCTGATTTTTTACTGATGAAGAATGTCAATATTGTTGCGTCATGGGAAAATATTTGAAATAAAATGAAGCTAAAGTAAATACTCCACTATTTATATAGCAAAAGTGAAATGTACCATAAATGCCAAATGATGGTTAGATCAATACAATCAATCAAACTATCATGTGCGCTCCATCTGTTACTCAAATTAAATTCATCCAAGACAAGATTTTTTAATGACCAAAAGTTAGGCCTAATTTCACAAATGCTAGTTTGTCTCGTAACAGTTACAAAACTTCACCAATCTGTACTTTAAATATTTAAAGTTAAAAGTTCAGAATGTCGTTGCTTTCAAAAGACGCCATCTGAAATATGTTTGCGAAATTTTCGTTGAAACCTATTCCCAAAATCATGCGTTAATGAAATTGTTACATAATACTGTCATCAATCAAAATAAAACTTATTCAAAAGTTTTTTAAGTTTTGCGAAATTTGAAAACGTATTGTTCATATTTCTAATTTAAAAAATGCATAGTCTTGCTATGAGAAGCTGTAATAGAATTTTCTTGTTCTAACTTTTAAAATTATTTCCGCTTAAAATACGGATTATCGAGACTAATTTTTGCGAGTGTGCGCAGTTTTAAATGTGCAGAGTTCAAGATCTGTTAAATTAAATATTTATTTTAACATGTTCCTCACGAAAATTATATTTCATTGCGTAGTTGATTGATTGTAGAATTTTATGGCACACAAGTCGAAATGGCAATACAGCGAACACGCAACTATTATAAAATAAGTTTTAATAATGTAATAATATAAATTAAGTTAAAGTAAAAAACAAGGCGGCGAGAATAATGTAAGATTTTTTTTTTCAATATTTTTGACACCTATCTTATTTGTCAAGTCACAAAATGTAGAACTTCATCTTTTCCCTTACCTCTTTTATTACACACTTTCGAGATCATATTTCTATTTTTTAAAATTTTTTTTTAAAATTTTATGTGTTTTAATTACATTTGTAATCATAACAAAAATAATGGTTTGAAAAGTGCTTATTTAGATGAAAAACATAAAAGCAAATAATATATAAGTATTTAATCTGCTGATTTTAAATATTTTTATTTTAACCTAAGCGCATGACGTCTCACTTCTTAGTACCCTTCCTCTCCCCCTTGTCACAAACTGGCACAATTTTAAGTATCCCCTCCCTCCCAGGCAGCGGTTTCCAATTTCTTTTGACTATGGAACCCTGAATGATCGAGGTCTTTTTAGTGGAACCCTGAATTTATGTATATATATAAAAAAAAATTCATTTGCAGTTGTGAAAATACTAACAATAAAAAAGACTTCTAATTACATTGAAAACATTTAATTTTTATTTTATATTATAACCGTCGTTAAACAGCCGACCCAATTTCATGGGTTTACGACTACTAATGTTCAACTCCGTAGCCTTGTAATTTCGAACCCAATTCGGAAGACAAGGGAACTCCTTGATCGAGTATTGGGAGAAATTTGTCTTCGTGGAGGACTTTTTGATGGAGCTAACCGGCATTTGCGTTACATGGAGAGGAAGACCACGAGAACCTCCCACGGTTAGCCTGACGGCAAGAGGACTCAACCCATGATCCGCCTACCACTGAGGATATTTCACGTCAACACTGTGGTCGGTGCAAGCCGGATGCGGAATTCGTATCGACTAGGATTCGAACCCGGTTCGCCTCATTTGAAGATGAACGTCCTATTCCTTGAGCCATTGCGGCTCTGAAAACATTCAATGTGAAATATATGTATCCGTTCTTGGTGTATGCATATGCTGAAATTGAATAAAAACGGCTGAATTGTGGTTTTCAAAAAAAAAGAACCGCCATAAACGTTGAAAACAGTAATCAGAGAAACATGAGTCTTTATTTTTGAATTTGGCTACTTTATTTTGAATTGACACGATGAGAAACACTTATATATTTTTTTTGCATATTCCTTTCATAATTCATTCAATATATCGTTATTGAAAAACAAAAACAAAATTTTTTTAATTTTGCTTTTTTTTCCATTAGTATTTTACATAATAACCGAAATATTAAATAAATTATGGACTATTGTTTGGATATAAATATACTTATTGCTGGTTAAAAGAAAGTCCTAACTCTAGGAGCCTCTGTGATGTTTTACGGAACCCTAGGGTTCCGCGGAACACCTTTCGGAATCCATTACCCTAAAGTATTTCTAAGCAACTGCTCTAGGTAATGGATCTAGATATTACTAAAAATACAATGGATCTAAATAATTACTAAATAATACTACACAAATAATATGTTTAAAGTAAGGAATGAAAGTTTGAATAATTATTTACTTAAAGAAGCATTTACAAACAAAATTGTGTAAAATTTAAAAATTGTGAACATATTTTTTTTCTTCTAGTAAACGAAAGCTCTCGTGAAATAAGATTAAAATTTCGAATTCAAGAAAATAGGAAAAAGAAAATTTCTATACATTCTCTATCTCACTTTAAGTTTCTTCAGAGAAATGCCTCATTGATTTCAAATTACTGTTGATTAAAGATATTGCAAATTAGACAGATTTTTAATTAAAAGTTAAAAACTGGTTAATTATTTTAATAAACTTTATACCAATTTATAATATTTATTTTTAATAAGCTCATTATTTCCTGTATTATCTGTTAGATAGGGATACAAATTTTATTTTAAGTTCAATTTTTTATTTATATTTTCATTTTATAAAAGCGGATGAATAACATTCTTTTTCTTTTAACTTGTCGCCAAATTTCTCTCCGTAATGCATTAGTACTCACAAACTCTTATAATAGCTAAAGGCAAACAAAAGAATTTTGTTTTTATTAATTTAAGCACGAAACTGAAGTACCTGAAATGTTTAACATGGAGGTCTTTCAAAAGTAGATGACCTATAGCGATAACAAACTTTTTTCAATAAATATCTATTTCGTTATTTTTATTAAATTGTAATGGTTTCATTTCACATACACAGCCACATTAAAAAAATTTGGTTTTCTATTTTTATTCTTTATAAAAATAGAACTAAATGTTTGATTTTTTTAAAAAGCAGATTTTTCCCCCTCATTTGTTTTTTAAAAAAATTCGAGACAGAAGAATTTTTTTCAAAAGATGCACGTAGTAATTTAATGAATTATAATTTTTTTTTTTTTTTTTTTGCTGATTATCTTTAAAATAAGGATAAAATTTACTTGCATATTTAATAGTTTTTGAGCAATGAAATGTTTTTTTTATTGTTATTTTAAATTAACGAAATTTTAAATCATTCAAAATTTTTTCGAATGTAAATTTTACTATAGGTAGAATTAAAAATTAGGATTTAAATGTAAACAAAAATTAATAGATTTGGATACCGAGCAAAAAATATTGATTTTTCTTTTTTTCACGATGGAGAAAAAAATTATCTTTACCATTAACAATATAAAAAACTTAATTTAACTTTCATAAACTATCAAAATTTCATGCTTCATACCATGTTTTTTTATTTTATTTTACAACAGGCATTGACTCAATTCTGAGTTAACGACTATCAATGTTCAACTCCGTAGCGTTCTAATTTTGAACCCAATCTAGAAGATAAGAGAACTCCTGGATCAAACATTGGGATAAACCAGCCTTCATAGAGGACTTTTTGATGCAAATAATCAGCATTTGTGTTACATGGTGTATAAAACCACGAAATCCTCCAATAATTAGTCCGACGATAATGATTAGCTTTATGTTTACCCACATACCTTTATTTAACTAATATGTTTGATATATTTCTTTTATAGGCTTCATATAACTATTTATAGGAATAAACCCTGTAAAACTATAAATAAGAAAGACTTCATCTCGGCACTGTTTACACGTATGAAAACTTCTTTAAAACTATCAATACGATAGACTTCATATCAATGTTTAACCAAACTAATTAAAACTAATATAGGCTACTATTCTTAAACTTCAAAGATAGTTTTTTCCATTTGATTAAAACTTGTTTAGGTTCTATTATCGCTCATATTGTTTTAAGAAATTTTCCTTCGTTTTATATTATAATATCAAAAACTCAAGGAAATGTTAATGTTAAAAATTACGTCCTCAAAAAGAAATTTAGTTTTACAGTTAAAAATGAAGTTCTCAATTTCTATCTTACGTTTTACATGTTTCCAAGCCTATTACCGAATATGCTTGGCTAACAATTTGTTTATCTTTTTTTCCTTGGTTTAAATTCGTGCAATTAGATACGATTCCATCTGTTTATTCTATGAAAATTAATAAAAAATTTCTTTACATCTAAAAACCACTAGAAAATTGCTAGAAACAAAATTTTTTTGTTGACATTTCATATTTTACTAACTGTTTGAAGTGTATAGAATAGTTTTTTAAAAATAAAATTGTTAAGCTATATTAATTTCTCCATTTCATTCATTTATCCAATTATTCGTTTTCAGTTTCCATTTCCATTTATAATTTTATTTGAAAAAAAAAGTAATTTTTTAAAACTGAAAGCTTAGTTTTTTTAAAAAAATCTTTACTAATACAGCACTACAGCCCGTTGTGAGCCCTGTATGGCTGAACAATATTGTTCCAAACTTTCCTATGTTTGGTTTTCAACTTTTAAATTTTGGCTTTTAAATTTTCGGAAAAACCATATTTTTTTAACTGCATTGATAATTTACAGTACCGATTTTTTTCCCGATGTGTATAAATTTTTATCCAATTAGTGTGACTTACGGGTCCATTCATTGGTAATATACACTTTAAATATACTTATACAAAGTAACCCATTGTTGTTTAACTTAGAAATTAATTGAAAAATTTGGATTTATTAATTATTGTTTTTAATTGTACGTAAAAATTCATTAAGAATTTGTTTTTGAAATTCCCATCATTATATTCAGAATTGTGCAATTTTTAAAAGATAGTTTTAAAAATAAATTTTAGCGTTAAAAAAAACTAATTTTGTGTGAAAAATTTTTCATTGAGAAGTTCTACATAGATTTTTTTTTCTTTTTAAGTATTATTAAGAATTATCTTACCTTTACATATGGTTTATGAGGAGGATCGAATTGAATATAGAGTTCAATAACGCAAGAATCAAAAATGGCTATTCTGCGCAAAATTGAGCGAAATTTATTTTACAGCTGGAAGGTGAATTAGAAATTTAAACTGTTTTAAAAATTTAAACTGTCTTAAAAATTTGCTGCTCCCAAAGTGTGTTCCGCGGAGCCAAAGGGTTTCCGTAGAAGGTTTACAGGTATTCCGGAAGTTAAGATCTTTTTAACAGCAATAATTTCTCTAACACAAATTACATCCATGTGCCATCATTAGTCCATCATTATTTAATATTACAGTTTCTTATGAAATCATTTACGCAAAATTCCAAAGAAAAGAAATAGTATATATTCCTTTTTTTTTCTTAAAATAATATATTGAATGAATTATAAAAAAACATATGCATTTATCGAAAACATTAGAATTTTTTAAGTTCAGCTTTTCGAAATAGAATAAATACACTCAACAATAAGGAAAAATGTATCCCAGATAACCGTTCTGAACGTTTATAATTATTTTTAATATTTTCATTCAAAAGAAACAATAATTCTGTTTATCATTTATTTAATATTATTTTAAGCTTTTGCATACACTAAAAATAAATTTAGAACTGGAATAAAGTCGCTGCAAACATGAGAATTCAACTAATTAATTATTTAAGACTATTATAAATAATTAAAGTAGTCTCATTATACTGTAAAAATTAAGATTATTCTGGATCTAATTTTGAGACAACTAATCATACAACGGTAAAATATTAAATATTTTCAAAATAATTAGTAATCTCTTTTGTTAATATGCTCACAATTGCACACGAACTTTATTTACGAAGTCGGAATTCCTCCGAAAGAAGATCGGTTATTTAGAGTTCCAAAGCCGGAAAAAAAATTGGGAAACGCTGTTTTATACTTAGTATGTTATAAAAAGTAGTATGTATAAAATAAATTTAAGTATGTTATAAAATAAATTTAAAAAAAAAAGAATATTAAATAAATATCATTAGGAAGCTTTGGGGTCGTGTAACCAGTGTTTAAGTAAACAAAATCTAAGAAATATGATTTAAAATGAGATGTGGCAATGGCCTTCATTTTACATGTTATATTATCTAAAATGTATTTTTTTGCAAAAAATAATCTTTTTTTTATTTTTGTATTGATTAAATTTAGAGATTCGAAAAACTACTGTAAACCTTGAAAAAATATGTAATGATGTATTTCTGTTTCATATATTACAAATCTGACAAATCTTCAAACCTAATCTGTTTTCTGGAAAACTTATAATACAATCATCAGGAAATTGATTTCGTTTTTGTAGAAAAGCGGAAAACCAAATGAGATTTTCGAATTGCTTTCAATACGTTTGTTAACCTGAGACCTTTACAAATTGCTGTTGCAAGGACAAGGGCTGTGAAAAAAATTGCTTCGTTGAAGTTGGAGGACATGATTAAGTTGACTTGTTTTATAAAAATTTATTCCAATTAATCGAAAGAATCTTTTTTTTTATTCTTATAAAATAATGATTTTTTTGTTAGTTATGAATATTTAATTCTTTAAAGGTTTTTATAGCAGATTTTTATTGAAATTAAGGACACTTTTTCTGTCGATTGAAAAAACACGCAGTGTGTTCATGTTTTAAATCAGATTTCTCATTGTTTTTTTGTTTTTTAATTCGCATTTCTTGTGGTTATTTATTATACTTAGTGTTATCTGTCTAAATGCTCCATCGTCAGAAAATATGTCTAGTGTTATTAAAAAAAACTTTTTTTTCTTCTTAAAATTATAACAATTATGGAAACAATTTTTAACAACAACCTTTTTAAGTGAATTTAATGCTAAAATTCGGAAGCTTTTTAATTTTATAAAGAGGTTTTTTTCCGGTTTAATTCGAGTTAAAAGACAAGTTTATTGATCTATTTTCTGCGATTTGGACGAAAATAAAAGTACGTAAAGAAAAAATCTATCTTCATCTGTCATCTTTCGTCAGATAATAGGAATAAATTGTCAGACAATAGAAATAAATTGCACTGTGAAAATAATATGCCTTTAATTTTTGATGAAAAAGAAACAAAAATAATCCATTGACGCTCTATGTTAAAACGTGATATTACTTCAGATAGAAAAAAAAGACTCTTTTTCCTTGCAATCATGTTGCCTCAAGTTTTCCTTGCAATTCAATGGCTAACAACCAAGGATCAGAAAGGTATATATTAGGAAACAGTATTATTTCCTAACAGTGAAGATTCAGTACTGTTTCTAAGCTGTTCTAGCAACACCTTCTTGAAGAAAGAAGGCCTCAGCACGGATCAACTTAGTAGTCCGACGTAACGAACATAAACTGAGCAGTGGAATGATAAATAAGAAAGATGTCACTATGTTCGGGATACTATGCGCAATGGTGGTAAATACGAAAGATTTCCTTACGTTTGGACTGCTAAATAATCAAATTTCTTTTTTATGGTAATCAGTGCTGAGGCCATCTTTAGCACTTTAAGACACTTTGAAGAAGGCTTTATCGTTAGCACATGAAATAAAGAGTGCGTCACAAACTTTTTTAGCGAATAACATGACTTTTAGCAACTACTGTGAGTTTGCAGTTGTCATTCACAAGTGCTAAGTTTATCTGTAGCCGACGTTCTCTGTGTTAATTACGAAAAATGTGCAGAAATAAAGGAAAGCCATAATTTTATGGTGATTTAAAGCTTTTGCAACCATATCAACATTGAAGAAATTATGCCGCATACTTTAGAATCGTAAAAACATGCAAAAAAAAAAAAAAGAAAGGCTGTTTTCGAAAGTTATGTCGTGGCATGAAGGCTTTTTTTTTCTTTGCAAATAATATGCTATCTTAACAACTCCTGGGAATTTTCAAAAGTTATTGATGATAGTCAGGTCAAGTTTAGCCTATCATTTGCTAGCGCCCTTCATGTTTATTTTGAAAATAGGCCAAAACATCAATATGGAGAAAAGCAATAGTTTTGAGAAAATGAAAAGCGTTTGTGGTCCAATTTTTTAATATTTAGGAAACTTACTCCAATTGTGCATTGTCTGGTCTCGTAAAAAACTGAAAAAATAAGAACAAGGCATTGATTTTGATAATTTTTTATCTAGGTGGAAAATGTCGCAAAAATTGGCGATTTTTGAAAAAAAGACTTACTTTTAAAACATAAATTATTCGTCCGTTCCAAAACGCAGGTAATTCTTTACGACAGGATGGCATATATAGCTTAAAATTATAGTTTTTCTGCAAGTGTAAGGTACTACTTGTAGCTTTTTTAAAAAATTTCTTGGCGACAGAGCTTCGAATAATCATATTAATAATTTTCATCTTGGTGGGGGAAAAAATCGCCTGGCAGATGATTTTTTTTTATTACAAAAAAAGTTTTGTACTTTTCTATTTTGCCGGTGTAAGTAATTTCGGCTATTTTATCCATTTATTCATTAAAAAAAGCATCACTTAATAAAAAAAACAGTTAAAGTTTAATGAGTAACTCAATCAAGCAATCAGTAAGTTTAACGAGGTGAACCGGGTTCGAATCCCGCCAATAGCTGGTCGATACGAATTCCGCATCCGGCTTGCACCGACCACAGTGCTGACGTTTGATATCCTCAGTGGTAAACAGATCATGGGTAGGAATCTCCTTGCAGTCAGGCTAACCGTGGGAGGTTCTCGTGGTCTTTCTCTCCATGAAACACAAATGCGGGTTAGTTCCATCAAAAAGTCCTCCACGAAAGCAAAATTCTCCCAATACTCGATCCAGGAGTTCCCTTGACTTCTGGATTGGGCTCAAAATTACAAAGCTACGGAGTTGAACATTAGAAGTCATAAAGTCAAAAAATTGAGTTGACTGTTCAACGACGGTTATAAAATAAAAAATCAGTAAGTGTGCATTGGCGACTTTATCACCTGCGCTGGCAAAATAGAAAAGTACCAAAATGTTACTAAATTTTTTTTAAAAAACATTTTCCTTTTTTTCCCTCCATGAATAAAAATTATTATAAACATGCAAGTTCAGAGAAGAAACTTTCTTTGGGGCAACAAACCCAATGTAAATGAGAACCTTCACCCATTTTGAGATAATTAACCAGTCTCCGGTTAATTTCATTCAAACGCATCAATGAATAGTCATTCACGATCTGACCTCTCCTCTCTCTCTCTCGATATGTTGTAGCGGATGTTACAAACAAATAATTGCGAATTAAATTCATTGTTCGATGGAGAAAGCTTTTGGAATTAATCTTCTTTGTTTGTATTTGTTGGTGCCATTTTTTGAGATCTCCCTTTTCAATTCGTTGGTGTTTTATTTTGAAAGGTGGATTTCATTATTCGTGTTACTATTTACCGTGATCCTTGACTGCAATCGGGATTGAACTCAAATCTTTTATCCTGATGATTGCGAAAGTAAACAATCTAAATAAAGTAACTACATACAACTGTTTTTATTTAAATTGATGCAGTTGGTGATAATTTAAATATAACTTGTTGCTTTAAAACTACAAACGTCATGTTTTGAAAACAGTTTAAAAAAAACTGTCTAGAATATTTTTAAGGCAGAGATTTTTAAAAATAATTTGAGGCATTTTAAAGCCACCACACAGCATATTCTACAGCATAATAGTGTTCTCGCTTGATTCAACCAATACCATAATAATCCATACCAAGAAGACGTGAAATATCCTCAGAGGTGGACTGATCATGGGTTAGAGTCTCCTTGCCGTCAAACTAACCGTGGGAGGTTTTTGTGGTTTTCCTCTCCATGTAATGCAAATGCGAGTTAGTTACATAAAAAAGTCCTACACGAAGGCAAATTTCTTCAAATACTCGATCTAAAAGTTCCCTTGTCTTCTGGATTGGGTTCAAAATTACAAGGCTACGGAGTTGAACATTAGTAGTCGTAAATCCAAAAATTGGGTCTGCTGTTCAACGACGGATATATAAAAAAAATATTTTTAAAAAAAATTAAATTTTCTTCAATGTTACCAAAATAATTAAAGATGCATATTGACATTTTTTAAGTGCAGTTACAGTTTTCTATTAAATTTGACATAGCAATTATAAATTATGGCCTTTTTCAACGTATCTTAATTTCATACAAAATTGTTTTCAAAAAAGAAATTTGTTACTTTCATGAGTTATATTAACCTATATTTATGCGTTATTCATAATTTAAACTTAATAGGTGATTATTTACCAAAAAAAAATTGCAAAAATCAAGCACCATATAATAAGTTAAATAAATATAATGTTGAATAATAAACTTTAAACCGGTAATTTTAAGGATACATAAATATTTTATTTCCGATAAGGCACGAAAGCTTTTTGTCTTAATTACTTAACTTACTTCAGTGATCACCAAATCAACCCAAGCATATACAAGTTAAGATACAGACAAGTTCTAATTTTCCTTTAAGTGTTTAAAGCTATTTAAATTGCAATTAGTCTCCAAACATAAAACGCTTGTTCCTGAAGAAGTAATTTAGTTATTAGCTGCTTGTACTTATTATGCCAGTGTTAATGAACCATACCAAATGCAACAAATAAGTGACTCATACCAAATGACTTATTTACAAAATCATTGTAGCTTATCTTTTACCACCTAAAAACGAATATGGTAATATCGAAACTTTGATCTTTAATGTTAGCGTAAATTACACTGAAAATTTATATCAATATACCACATTGTTTTCTTTTCTCCCCTTTTGACTTAAATTAAGTATTAGGCACTCAAAATAATATGGCCAATGAGAAATAATTTCAAAATGATCACGGTTATTTTAAAAGTAATACACCAGCGTTAGCCTCCCAACGAGATGAATTAGATTCGAATTCTGGCACTTACTGGTTGATACGAAATCTCATTCCAGCTTGCACCGACCACAGTGCTGACGAAAAATATCCTCTGTGGTAGACGGATCATGGATTAGAATCCCCTAGACGTCAAGCTAGCAGTGAGATGTTTTCCTATCCATGTAACACAAATGCGAGTTAATTCCATCAAAAAATCCTCCGCGAAGGCAAACTTGTCCCAATGCTTGATCCAGGAGTTCCCTTGTCTTCTAGGTTAGGTTCAAAATTACGAGGCTATGGGGTTTAACATTGATAGTCGTACATTTTAGAATTTGGTTGACTGTTCAACGCTGGTTATAAATATAAATATCAATTATAGTTCCGCGATTGAAATCACGATCACTTTTCAACTAGCTAACGTGCTCAAAATACAACTGAACCTCTGTGCCTAACTAGTTTTCAAACGTTTCCTGCATACTGCTAGTAAAATTTATCGCTATCTTCGATCTTTTTCCGATTTAAAATAGACAACAAAAGGCAAAATTGAAGAAAATATTGAAAGCAAAATAATAATAAACCACGTTTAGTCAAGTGGGTTATAAAGGAAATCAATATTTTTTTTTATAGAAGCAAAAAATGGGGCTCATCACAATTGTCTCCTGTTAACCACCTAAAATCCTCACACCCCACATTTTTTTAAAATGTTGCTCCTTATACAAATTTGTTTGAGTGTGATAGAAATACTTTCTTCACTGTTATTGTTTTGCTTTTTTTTTTCAATTAATTTCTCTACAAAACTATTTTTATTCCACTTAAAAACTATGATGTTCAAAAACTTTTTTTTAAATTTATTTAATGACATAGAACAATATCTGAGTGCATATTTTGTTCAAGTGCTTTCTTTAAATCAGAGATATATATTTTGAATCCTTAAAGAAAATGAATTTAAAAAAATGGTAAGATAAAATAGAAATTTTGTAAACAACAAAAAATAGACTAAAAAGGAAGGAAAATATATTTTTTTTCATGTCTAAAACGAGAAATGTAAAGAACTTCGTTTCAAACTTCTATCACCACCGAAAAAATCTCACACGTCTTTCAAAAGTGATGAGCTGAATTTTTTCATTTTAAAAATAAAATTTCTTCCTTTTTAGTACATTTGGAAAACGCAAATTTTAAAATTTTAATTCTTTATTTTCTCTTTATTTTTGGGCCTATTTATTTTGGAAGTTGTTCCAAATTTTGTTTGGCAATAAATATTGTTTACACCTTTTAGGAAAGATTGCAATCTGTACAGCGCAGAACAGCCCATTTAAAATATAACCTATAGTCGGATTTTGTTCAACATTAAACTTGGCGATTCATAAATTTTGTTTCCTTTTCTAAAACATTGATATACGCACGCTATTTGATGTAATTTTTTTTAACTTTGTTTTTGATTGGTATACTAAAAATATGTATTGAAGGCGGGGATATATTTATCTCACATATTTCAAGTAAGAATTTAAAAGTAAGACTTTAAAAATTAGAATTTTGGAGTAAGTTTAATTTGCTAATAATGGAAGCCGCTTCGTTGGAATAAATTACTTTCAAGAGATAAAAAGTTTTGTTCCTATGACTTTTTCTAATTAAATGTTTAAGCTTTGATTTTAATATTGAAGTAACTTATATCTGTTTTTATGGTTTTAATAAATGTACAGAAGTTTTATGCTAATATTTGTTTGCCGTCAAAATATCAAAGTTTTATACTCCATTTTATTCCTTTAACATTTTTCCTTAACCAGGCATACCAGTTATTTTTACATTTGAAACTAGGCCGTATATATTCCAAAAAATATTTATTTATGAAATTCGTTAAACAAAAACAATACTCAGATCAACCGGTTTCATCTCCTTTAACAATGAATATATGTATGAAAATAAGATTTATGGGAAGTTTTTTTTTAAATAGAAATGAAAATGCATTTTAAATAGAAAACAATGTGTTCAATGTATAAAAAAAATTTATGAATGTATGAAAAAATGTATAAAAAAGTGTAACAATGTATAAAAAAAGTATATTCAAAATACTTTTATTTAGAGAGCTTTTTTTTGGCGATTTCTGTAAGAGATCTGCAACCTCATGTTACAGTCAGTGCACTAAAGACGATGCTATCAGTGATTTATTTTCAGAGTTAAAAGTTAAATTAGAGAAAAAAATTATTTTAGAAAAAACTAAATATCTCAAACACACACACACCTCTTCTCATCTCTTCAAGCTTACTAATTTTTATAATATAAAATTAAATACAATCTTAAATAAACAACGCAATTATTTACATATTCAGAATAGTTCTATTTCGAAGTCAATGGAGATATCCCCTAAGAATGAACAACCTCCATTAACAACCACTTTACTATGGTTTCACTATACATTGAAAAATAGAATTTTAAATTTTTTTTCAGGTCTGCGTAAAAAAGATACATCCACTGTTTATTTAAATTGAAACTGTCAACTTGGAAATCTGATACGTTAATTATCTCTATTAAAAAATATGCTCTAACTAGCAAAACGAGTTTCATTTGCATTTAATTAGCATTAGATTATGGAATGTTTCTGAAACTCAAGTCAGGTATTAACTAATTCAAATACATCTAAACTTTACACTCGTAATTTATAAATAAGAATCGAGTATTTAACAAAAGATGTAAAAAGGAGAGAATAAAATGCTTATTATTATTTATTACTTGTCAGATCCTTTATTTTTAGTTTTGTGAGATCTTAAACAAAAAATGTAGCACGCATCACTTCTCATTTAAACTCCCATCACCACCTAAATTTATCCCGTTTTTTTTAAATTTTATTTTACGAGTGATGAAAATAAAATTATTTTCGTCTTCACAGTACTCTTGAAAAACGTGGTTTTTTAAAAGCATATTTTCTTATTTTCTCTAATTTAGTTGCTTGCCACGTTTATTTTGAAAAGTTGTCAATATTATGATTTGAGATAAATTCTTCGCATGAACGATAAATTTTAGTTCCAAAGTCCCAATTCAACGATAAAAATCAGTTGTACCGATAAATTTCAGTTGTTCAAAGTATCGGTCAGAAAACGATTGTAGCTTATATTGTGTCCTCCTGCTCAGAGCTCTTATTGCGAATTCTAAATCATTCGTGAACTCTAAATAATCGGAAAGCGGTCGAAATTTCGAATGTAAGTTTTGCATTCATAAACAAGTAAACACGGAATTAAGTTAGCAAAACGCGTATATGCAGCTGCTGTTATAAATACTTTCATTTAACACATTGTTCTAAAATAGCAAACGATTTCGATGAGTTTTCTAAATTATCCTTTTTTTAACTGTAGTTATAATTCTAGGCTTAGTATTCTATTTTTCCATTTATTTATTTAAAAAATTTAAAAAAAATAATAGTTTCAATGTCAAATAACAGATATTAGTTAACTTATGGAAAAGACGGAAATCTAATATCAAATTAAAATAGTTTATTAAGGAACAAGAAACGTATTTGCCATATCAAATGCAAAAACTAAATAAAACAATAGTTCCCACGTCAAGTGAAATTTTTTCACTTATGGAAATAAAATAAAACATTTAAGTGGATCCAATATCAAATAGTATTAATTTATTAATGAGAAAAGAAAACAAACAGGAAAATGAATTTATTTTATAAAAAAAATAAAACAGAAAAATAATTCTAATATCAAACAGAATTAGTTTATTTAAGAAAAACAGGAATGCAAAAAAGGTGGGTTTAATGATATTTCTAGAAAAATCAGATGGGAATGGTTTAATACGATGGTATTTAATTTGTCAATTCAATTGCAAGTTAACTACTGATTTTTCACAGTTTGTCCTTTTTTAAAGAAAAATAGAAATTAAAGAATGCGGAAATTAAAATTACATTTCGTTTTGATGAAAAGAAAAATATTTAAAAAAAATGCAGATAACAGATGTTGTGACCTAAGATTCATTATGAGCGTGATTTCCTTTTCGATAGAACAAATATTTAACAGTGAGTTTTCAGGTCAAAAAAGTGAAGTCCGTGGCCTACTAATGGACCTCTTTGAGGACGATAAGTGACCTTTCAGTGGCGACACTTTGTTGCTACCGTTCGAAGAAAGTAATGTCATATGTGGTGTCTACAAGTTAATTTTTTTTCTTCCCAGAACAAATTATTCTAAAGTTATCTGTTGTGTGATCATTCGAAATAAATACTTCTTATGGTCGTGAAAAGTTTAACATGTCAGTAGGGATCACAATGAAAATTTAGTGACCCATTAGGACCAATCAGGTATTCATTAAGTAGTTTAAAAACTCATTATGGTAGACGAACTTCAGAAAAAAAAATCAAACTTTACAATTCCATACTTCACGTTATGGTACACATCAAAAGTTATTCATTGCCGTATATAAACACTCTAAAACTAATTAGGTTCATTATCCCATAAAAATGTAAGATTAGTATTTATTAAAATTAAGTGTAAGTAAAATTAATGCGAAAAAAGGCCTACCGAATAACTTTAGAATTATCTTTGGATAAACGAATTTTATAATTGCGTGTAAAAAAATGTACGTTTTTCTTAAAAAGTTCTCGAAGCACGGGGAAATACGCAAAAAGTAAAGTTAACATAAAGTGTCCAAACTTCGGACTGTTCTCTTAACCAAACTATGCTACCATATTCCCTAGATTTCGGCTACCCCTCTATTTTGAGAGTAAAAAATCCAAATCCATCTTTAAAAAAATGTATGCCTATTCAGAGAAAGTACGTTTTTGTGTCTGATTTCATAACTTAAAATAACGTCTGCACTAATTTATTTTTAATATTTTTGAGGTCACCCCCTTTGAACCATTAATATTGAGCTCTGAAACGTGAAGATCCGATTATTAGATCAAACGTTGTTCAGGATGATCCGTTTTTTTTTCTTTTTTTTTCTGGCGGACTGTACATACATTGATTGTATGTGCAGCAAAAGTAAATATCCACATACATAAAATGCGTAAAATAAAAAGCGAACATCTTAATTACTTTTGATCAAATGATTTAATAATATCCCAGATTGCGGCTACTCCCATGTTTTGAAAGTCAAGGATCATAATCCGTCGATAAAAGGTTATGTTTATTCAGAGAAAGTACGCTTTTATGTCTGATTTTGTCACTTAAAATATCGTCTGCACTAGCTAATTAGCAAATTTAAAGTCATCCCTCAAATTGAGTTATAGTACACGAAAATCTGATTATTAGATCAAAAGTTATTCAGGGTGCTTGGTTTATTATTTTGCTCTCTGTATGTGAATAAACATGTATATATAAGGTATGTATATACGCATGTACCTGTAATTCATGGATGTACTTGCACTTGCAATGTTTATCCGTATGATTACTTGTTATAACTATTACTTGAAATCATAGATTTTGATTACTACAAATCATTTTTAAATTAGATCATTTCTTGCTGGGATTTCAAGTAATTAAAGCCGGTTATAATTAGAAATTATGATTATTTGTGGTTGTGATTGCTTGTAATCATGAATACAAGTAATGATTATTATTGAATTATTATCTATAATTAATTAAATTGTAATCTATTACAGTAATCGGCACCCAAAGCTGATGCAGAATTAGGCCGCGCCGAGTTCGAACCCGCTATTTCCAAGTTTCAGAGCATTTGGTGGAACGGCGATATCATTCCGCCAAATAAGTCCAATCTTAGCATATACATACATTAGAATTATCTTCTCCATATGAACAGCAAATAGTTCTTAGAATCGCTAAATAATGTTTATGCCTCATTTGGCATTTAATAATTTTATCGCTCTCAATTTGGGATAATAAATTTGACTTTAGATTATGGAGTCAATTTATTAAAATTTTATATTTTAATACATTATTATTATATATAGATTATATTAAATAATTCAGAGGGAACTCAAAATCCGAATTAACAGTTCATTCTCTGAAAAGAATAATTTAAATTTTATTTTAAATTAAATGCTATAAATAATGTTTTAAAAATTTAAGTTGGAGAGTTAACTTAAGTTACTTAATTATCAATAAAATGTACGACAAGCAATAAGCAGTTAGTAATACAAAATATTTCTTAAAAATGGACAGAAATTTTTGTTTAGTAATGTTTTTTTGTTTAGTCTAAAAATAAATGTATTTTATAGAACAAAATCGAAAAGCTGTATATGCTTTGTATTCTATCATATTCTTAAGCAATTAATTTATTTCTACATACTTAAATTTACTTACTAAATAGAACTTTAAATTTAGCTTTCAATATTTACTTACTTCCTTATAAAAGCACTCATTCGAAATTGTTCTCTTGAGAGCTTCTTGGTTTATACTTCTTGATTACACGTTGTTCTCTCTTAAATGTGAAGAAGCACTCTCTCAAAATTTTACTAAAATAGTTCTGCAGTAAAAGGGCTTGTCACTCATCTCATTCAAAAATAAAATTCTACAAGTTGAAATCAAAACGCGATTTTTTTTAATATTCTAAAATCGTTTGCCCAAAAGATTAAAAATAACAAAAAAGAAAAAAAAAATTTTTTTTAGCAAAATAAAGTACACCAAGACAAATTTTAAAACTTACTTCTTTTGCAAATGGTACAGAATTCAAAACAAAGTTTCATATTTTTAATTTACTTTATTTATTCACTTACTGTTACAAACTTGTATGCTCATTATAGGGTACGGTCTAAAAGTTGAAAGTCGATGTCCAGTTGAACAACAGATAGCACAATTTCGAGAAGGACATCACAAAATTGCTGTTGTTATTGTAGTTCATTTGCGTCGCACTAGAGCTGCACAATGGTTATTGGCGACTGTCTGGGAAACATCCCTGAGGATGATCCGAAGACATGCCATCACAATTTTGATCCTCTGCAGAGGGGATGACACCGCTGCTTCTGTAGCCCGAAGACATGCACACGAAGTCGAGCACTTCACAGTAGAACAATTCATCGCACATCCTCGGTCCCTACGCAGAGTGATCCAAGTGGTCACCCACCCGCACACTGACCGCAGCCAGTGATGCTTGACATCGGTTATCTGCTGGGAACCGTGTCTAAACCATCAGTCCACTGCGGGACCACAAAATTGCATCTAGGGTTTACGGTAGGATTCAAATCCTTCCACGTTTTATGTTTATTAACACACATATACAGGCACAAATTAGGCAAAGACGCAACGACTGTTAAGAAGGGATTTGAACACGAAGGCTTCACAGTGGGTTATGCCTCTCGGTTCCGGGGCCCCACATATTTATGTATAGTTACATATACTTGGTATTTTGATACTTTCATTTACGTCGCACTAGAGCTGCACAATGGGTTATTTTATTGGCTACGATCTGGGAAACATCCCTGAGGTTGATCCGGAGACAACATACATACGTCACCTCCCGCTTTATAGGGAGGGCACATTTACACATCAACCATCCATCCGCAGATCGTAATTTTGACCTGAACAGAGCACGATCAATCTCCGATCCGGTAACCCCACAGGTTTGCTATAGGAACTTGGAGGACTTTATGACCCCAACATATGTATCATGCACCAGTCACCATTTTGTACAAGGGAGAGTCTTCGACCGACGGGGATCGAACTCAAGACCTTTCGGACAAGGTCCCAACGCATTAACCAGTCAGGCTATTGGGCTTTTTATAGTTACGCTTACATATGCAAGCATGTGTGCTCATTACAAAGGCTTATAAGCCCTCACACACATAATTGTGATAGAAATGAGTTTTATTAAACTCCTGGTCGCAGTTTACCTATGGTGCCTTTAAGAAGTAAGAAGAGGGAAAAATGATACCGAGAATGCACGTATGAAATCATTTCATTAATTAGTTTTTATATACTGTTCGTCGTACATATGCAGAATTGTGTGTAAATTACAAAATACTGGCTTATAACCGTTTGTCAGGTTGAAGAACATACACTACAAGTTAGAGAAGAACAGCACAAAGAAACATTCAGTGCTACGACGGGATTCGAACCTGTTACTTCCACGCTACGAAATGCTTGGAGATCCACTCAGCACCCCAAAATAATTTGAACAAAAAATATACTTGTTCTTTTTTTAATGTATTTTATCAAGCGTTTAAAGTGTTAATAGTAGTAGTAGTTCTTTATTTACGTCTCACTAGAGCTGCTCAATGACGGTGACGGTCTGGGAAACATTCCTGAGGATGATACGAAGACATACCATCACAAGTTTGATCCTCTGTAGAGGGGATGGCACCCTCGCTTCGGTAGCCCGACGACCTGCACGCGAAGTCAAGTACTTTACGGTAGAACAGTTTAACGAGCACCAATACCGCACACCCTCGGTCCCTACACAGACTGATCCAAATGGTCACCCACCCTCACATTGACCTCAGCCAGTGATGCTTAACTTCGGTGATCTGTTGGTAACCGTGTCTTAACGATCAGTTCACTGCCGGACGAAATAGTTCAGTGCCTACCACTAAAAAAATATTCAGAATTTATAATTTTCATAGTAATAAGTACTCGCAGCAACAGTCTATAAACATCAGAAATGCTCAATAACTTAGCATTTCTCGGAATACACGGATTTCTTCTTTTTAAATTTACTTATTAATTATAAAAACATATTTTTGTTTTATACGTTAGCACTATACATTTCAAAGCTCTAAATATGAAGATTTAATAAACTATAGAAATCTGAAATAGTTTAATTATTTTTTTATGTCAAATAAAAAACGACAACAAAGTAGTTTCATTCCTTTTTTTATTTGCGAGTGAAAATCGTATTTTCACGGTACACATAATCGATAAGCTTAACCCTCTTTTTCAGTTCTAAATCACAGAACAGTTGAGGTCAAGTTCAAGTTTTTATTATGATTCTACTCCCAAAACCCATAAACAAAGCTTTAGGAATCGATGACTTAAAAGCAATTATGTATAGCTTTGTTTAAATTTCTTGTTAGATTTCATTTCTTTTAATTTGTGGTAAAGTTAATCTGTTGCTAATCCGTTTCTTACTTTTTTTTGTTCTTTTTTAAATCTGTTGCTAATCCGTTTCTTACTTTTTTTTTGTTCTTTTTTAAATCTGTTTATCTGTCGATCAGATTAAATAGTTTATTACCACTAATTAAATAAAGATAACTCTTTCTCAAGTTTTTCAAAACGATAATAAAGACAGTGGTATAATTCCTAATAACCTTCCAAATTCTTTAACACACTTTTTTTAACTATTATATGCAATCTATTTTTTCTGCATTCTTTTCGTTAAGTTTAATCTAATACTAATCCTAATTATTCTCAATAAATATTTTAGTAAAAAATTATAGTAGCCTTAAAGGATATTATGTTTAACTTATTTTCCTGAGTATGTTTTTCTTCCTTGGATTTCTCATTTTATAGTAGTTTTTAAGTAGTTTGTCTGCTATTATTATCCAGTTTCTTCCTTTTCTGAGATTCACCAGCCAAATAAAGATAACTCTTTTCCAAAATAAGACAATGACTGGTGCACGCTAATTATGTCGGGGTCATAAAATCCTCCAAGTCATCATAATAATAATAAAAATAGTAGCTGAAATTATTCTCAAAAAAACTTGAAAATTCATAAAATAACTGCATTCTTTTTTTAAAAAAATAATAATGATAACGATACTCGTAAGAAACTTCAGAGAAAGCTTTTATAGAGATTTTTAAAAAAAAATTCCTATTAATCGTACAAATCGTAACAATCATACGTAACAATTGTAGTTCTTATATAGATATAAATTAATTATCTGCAATTTTCTTTGAAAGTATATATATATTTTCGGTGAGAAGCTTTAGTCGGATCCTCAGCAGCGCCAGGCCATGGTATAATTGTTACTTGAACTTCAAGAAGAAGATCACAAATACTCACCCCATTTGACCCATGATGTCAGTGCCAGCTGATCATTTATAAGCAAAATGCCTTCTTAAAGTTAAGCTAAGTTTCTCCATGTAAGTTCGAATGTTAATTAATGTGAATTTTCATTGCAAATGAGGTAATTTGGATCAATTGTCGTGATATTTCCCGATAACAACGCAAATTATTCGTTTCTCGATTAATGTAAAATTGAGTTTACTAAAAGAGACGAAATTCCATTAAATATATTTTAAATTTTAGTTTACTGATATACCAGTTACTTATGGATAAAAACGGCAGAAAGTTAGTAGGATTTGGAATCGAGTTGGTCAGCTAAAAGTTAGCCCTATAGAAATCTTTCGTATGAATATAATTTGGACATTATAATTTTCAGAGCAAAAATATTACCATATTATTATGTCAATTATTTAAATTTTATTTTGTAGAAAAATGAATTTATTGTGTTAATTACATTTAGATAACAGAAAATTTCAATCGAGCATAAGTCGGAGTCGGACATTCAAAAATGTCCGGAATTGAACATTTTAAATATCGACTCCATAGCTCTTGATAAAATGTGCTTTTATTTTTTTTATCTGAGATGAGAATCTTATTGTCGAGTATTTAAAATGCAAATAGCTTTATACTCCGACCTTGAACAGCAACCAAAACTGGGACAAAAACCAATAAATGACTCATATTTACACTTTAAAAAAATATCACAATTCATGAAAACTGAGATGTCTGAGTACAATTCAATGACTAAACTTGGTATTTAAATTTGATATTACCATTCAGCAAATATAAATGTTTTTTTTTTTTTAAGAAAAAGTTTAATCCTTGAAGTATTTCAAATTGTGTATTTTAAATTTTTCATTGTACACCTGAGTGTCTTGCGTCATTGCTTGTGATAAATTCATAGGAAGATAGGTATAAAATATATTCTGTTCTTTTCAAAATTCTGGTGGCTTGCCTTGAAAGGCGGCAGACAAGTCTGACTAGAGATAGGCGGGTTTCTTCAAGGGCAAAAATAAGATAGCTAAAGACCATGAAAACTGTCCAACATGTGCACGGATATTTATTTATAGTTCACGTGTCTCATCCAATAAAAACATGTGTTTTCACCCTTTGAAACCAACAGAAGAGATTTTTAATTAATTTCTCTAAAGCGCAGAATATAATGCATCGTTAAAAAATACTTATGATTTAGGCCATAAAGAAACGTTGAATTCATAAAGAAGGTTTATTCATCAAGAAACGTAATGAAAACCTATTCTGGAATTTATCAGACGGTTTAAAAATAAAATGTTTCAAACGTTGAAATTAAATGAAAAACTAATTCTTATGTCAACTAATTCTTATATTACAAAATAATTCTTATACATAATAATTTTTATGTGAAATAATTGTTAAGTTACAAAATAATTCTTATGCGAAATAATTTTTAAGTTACGAAATAATTCTTATGCAAAATAATTCTGAAGCTCCATTCTAATACTTATACAGAATAATTTTTATGCTAAATACAAAATTAATTTTACAAGCAAAATAAATTTTATGCTTTTATGCAAATTCTTTTAAAAGTAATTTTTATGTAAGATTATTTTTCATGTAAAATAATTTTATGTTAAATATTTCTAATGCAGCTAAATAGTTTTTATACTACAAATTAATTCTTATTCAAAATAATTCTTGTGCAAAATAATTCTTATACTGCAAAATAATTATTATTCTACAAAATAAGTCTTATACAAAATAATTCTTTAGGTAGAAAATGTATACTCATTGCCATAAAAATTAACGTACCGAGAATGAGTAGTCAGAATAAAACAAAATTTTACATACGTAAGCATAACGTTGATATAAGTAAGCCTTGGATAGATAGTCGTAATCTGGAAAATATGACAACAATAGGGTATGGTTAAGAAAACTGTGAAAAGCTTCAGCAACTTTAATGTGAATGTCACTGTTTACGTATTTCGGCATTATTTATCGATTAAAAAAATCCACACAATTATAGATCTTGCTTATGCGAATATAATTCCACGTAAGTAGAATAAGCTTTAATAATCATTTAGTATATTTGTGTTCATAGTGAAAAAAGGAATATTATAATAAATTTTAGAACAATAAGGGAATTTTAGAACAACAAATAACAAGGTAAAGAAATAAGAAACCGCGATTATCGTTATTTAAACCTTTCTTTTCAATAAAAAATTTAGCTTCTTAGCTTCTATATATGAACTATTTTTAAAACATTTCGCTAGTTGAATTCTTCAATCATTTATCAATAAGGGGAAATTTTACTCTTACTTCGTAGCATACGAACACGATAAAAAAAAAAATCTTAAAATTTCGAAAATGTGTGGTCCTTTTTTTACTAAGACTTTTATACGATATATTCAATCTTAGATATAGAAACAAAAAATTCGTGATACCCTGTAATAAATCAATTGATTAATTAATAAACTAATCATTAGATTACAAATTAAGCACAAGCTAATTTGCATGATTCATTCATTTATGTCCAAAAAATTAGCGATATAATTCAATCATTTGTGTTAAACAATTAGTAACTTAGGAAAACTTTTTATTTTTTATTAAAATCTAAATAATAGATAAAATTTAACGTTTTCAATTTTTGAAGATGTTAAATTGTTATGGTAACCACCCGAATTCGTAAACTAGTCAAGGTTGAACTAGATTAGTAGCTTAATTGAACGGTTACAATCAAGTTTAGTCTTGAAATAGTTAGCCTGTTGAACGGAGTTTAGTGAACTAGGTTTATAAATAAATAAAATTATGCTTTAAAAAATCGCTAATAAACTTTAAATATGTGTAACATATATAGAAACATTTCTCGGTAGATTGGTTTTTAAAGTCCCCAGAAAAAAAGAATTCTTAAGTGGATCACTGAACCAAACTCTTCGTAATGCAACAATAAATTTATAAAATGTTATTTTAATTTTTCATATTCGTATAATTCCTTAGCCCATTAAATGTAACTATCATTTCCAAGAAAGTCTGAAGTTAATCTTTTTTAAAATTCTTTTTCCTAAAATTTCCATTTCCATCGAATCGTTCTTTCCATCAAATCATGAAGATGAATGAACTAGAACAAAAAATATCGTTTGCGACCTTGTCTTCGGTATCTAGATCGAAGTAAAAGTAAAATGAATTCAAATCTAACAATAATGATGAATTGCTTTCACGTGGTGCATAACAGCAAGTAGTAAGTTATTGTGTTATCTCAGGCAAAGTGTGTCTTCGATTCAAACGGTGCCATTTAGGTAATTCAGGCCAAAGTACGCACATTTCTTGGTTTGTTCTTTTTCTATTTGCTTTGAACAAAGATGAGACAATTCAAATTCTTTTCTTTAATTCCTCCAGACTGTACCTTTTTTTGTATAGTAATCGGTGTTAGACTGAAATTGCTTTTGTTTTGCCCTCTTTTTGAGGCAGTGCATCAAATAGTCTATATATATTGGGTTTCTCAATGTTGCGACAAGCCTTTTTGATGAAGTAGAGTTCGTCATACGTATTAGGAATGGGATACCTGCATGTGATGTATGTGTTGTTTTTACCAAAATAAAAGAACCTTTTATTTATCTTAACTACTAAATAAATAACATAAATGTAGCACAGAAAAAACATTGCGAAACAAAAAAATATACAATTTTATTGCTTAATTTAACGAGAAAAAAAGATCTCACCTTGTAAGAAAAAACATAAGAAAAAACTCCAACTAAAAAGAAGAAAAAAGTGTTCTACTAATTCTTTCAAAAAAACAAAAAGGAAACGTGAACCACCAATACAATATGTCCTTTTTTAATTCTGTGCTTTTGTCAACCTGGTTAAATATGACTCGTCAATCTTCAACAGCAATTTAAATTCTGTTCTTTGAGAATAATCGTCTGCTACTATGTCAATCCTCAATCTAACTTGCAGGTATCCAATTGGTAAAAGCAGGTTTTTTAGTACTTAAGTATACTACAACTTCATCAAAATTTAGTTGTTAAAAGTTTGTAATTAATTTAATTTATGCTGATGTTGTTGTCGTCGCCCATTAAGGAAAAGGGGGTTCCATTGTTCTTGTTTTCCAGTGCCGTCATCTTATGGCCTAGAATTCGACTTCTGCCACACCCGTTTATAGGACGAACCCATTCATTCGACCACAGATCGTAATTTTGACCTGAACAGGAGAACAATCAATCTCCAATTCAGCACCCCTTCCCGAGGTATTGATTTGTTATAGGAACATAGAGGACTTTGTGACTCGACAGAATTAACGTTCACCAGTCACCATTTATTACACGGGGAGTCTTCTGCTGACTGAATTCGAACTCCCGTTCTCACAAACGTTAGTCCAGCGCCCTGCCAAACAGGCTACACCGGCTAATTTATGCTGATAAAACTAATCTTTGAAATTTCAATAATTAAAATAAAGTTTTCGATAAAGGAAATAAATTTTAGGTAATAATTAATTTAGACCATGATTTCTGGCTTAAGTTATGTTATGAATTACGAAAAATGCAGGAATATCAAAAACAACAGAAAGTTATTTTAATGAGGAGCTTATAGAAATTGAAGAGCATTGGAGAGAAATTGCAAAGATTTACGAGTTTTTTTCCCTAATGAACTTAGTGAAATTGAAAAACATTGGAAAGAAATTGAGCAGAATTACAATACTTTATTCTAACAAGGAGATTTAAAAAATTGAAGAGGTTAGTGAATGAAAGTTCTAAATAACATTTGAGAAAGAAAGAACTACATTTTGTGATGAAAGATCTTATTTTAGTCCACTTTTAGCTATAGAAAAACTGCACTATTTTTTTTAATCAAATCTTTAAGTTTTGACAAATTTTTACATTTTCCCGCGTCTGCCTTAAAGTGTTTTGTGGAAGGAAGAAGAAGGTTTCAAACAAATTTAGCAATTAACAATCGAAAACCTTAGACAGCCCTGAATAAACAAGCTAATTTTATAACTACCGTCAGTTTATAACAGTTATTGACGCATTCTATGTTAAGATTTGCTTATCGTTAATCAGTACCTTTTGTGCCAATTCTTAAAATGGCGCAAAATGTTAATAAGAAAAGCCACAGTTTTCTGAAAATGAAAAGTGCAGGTGATCTAATTTTTTGATATTCAAAAAATTACTGTTATCAGAGAAATCCCTTGCATTGTCTGGGGTCATAAAAACTTGCAAAAATTAATAATTTCTCCTTGATTCTAATAACGTTTTTCTCTAAATCTCCACAAATTGACGATTTTTTTAAAAAAGTATAACGTTTAAAATATTGAAGCCTTTTGAACGCTCTAAAGCCCAAAATAATTCTTCACGGCAAGATGGTATTTATAATTTATTATAATTGCTTTCTTTCGATTTTAAGGCATTTAAATTATTGCTTCTATTAAACCTTTTTACTATTTGCTTGGGTGAAAGAACTTGAAAAAATCTTTTTACTCGTGTCTTAGAGATTCTAAAATTTCGCCAATTGGAAGCTTGGGGAGAACAAATAAAAGCAAGGAATAATCCTATATTGTCTATGCCAGGGATGGCGAACCAATGGCACGCGTGCCATTTATGGCACGTGACGCAATATTCTGGGCACGCCATCGATCACAAAGTTCACAATGAAGCATATTAACAAATAAAATTACAATTCACAAAAAAAAACAATTAATAACGAAAAATTAACAATTAAATGTCAAATAAACAATAACCATAAAAAACAAGCTAACAATAAATAACAAGCAAAAAAAAAATTAACAGTCTTGCTTATAAAACTAACATCTTACAACCTAATATAAGTTGTTTGTCATCTAATCTGCAACAACAAGAGTCATGTTACTTTAAGTTGAATTGCGCGTATAACTGAGATATTGCAAAATATATTCCTGGCTATGCTATAATTTGAAAGCCAATTTACTCGAAATAACTCGTGTCACTTAAATTTTTCATTCCTCAAATATAAGAACCAGTAGAATATCAAACAAAAATAGAAATTGCAGCTCTCAGTGATAAATTATCAGCAGAAATGATGAAATTGTGCAACTCTGTACATGTGAGAAAATTTATTTAAATAGGAAGACTTTCTGGAAACTTACATAAGATTACGAAAAGTAAATTTTTCTGGAAACCGGGTCACAGAAAAAAGTGAAAAAGTTATGCCACCTTCTTTTAGTTGCTTTGTCAGAAGCAATTCCAGATAACGCCAAGACTGTGACAAGAGCACTAATTAAAAATCGTTTTTAAAGTGCAGCTTAAAATACGTAATCGGTTCACGTTCTCACCTTATACCAAAGTCACGAACTATGGAGGTAACTAAATAGATATTTAAATTCCATTTTCGTCTCAACCGGTTGACTTTTCAACATTTTAGAAAGTGATATTATCTTGTAATCATAACATAATATTTTTTGTTATCAAATATCCAAACCAGAAAAAGAGGAAGTCAAATATGGAATACCATTTATGTTTGCAAAAAAGAGTTAACTAGACATGTTGGATTTCAAAAATTCTCATTCTTTCATTTTTAACAAATTTTTTTCTGAAAAATGATAATTTTTTTTGCATAGTTTTTGGTAAAATTAATTAATTAATAGCAATTTAACTCATCCCCCAAAAACTTAAAACCTGAACAAATAAAACTATATTATTCATTTTGTTCGATTGTCTTAAGTAATGTTAAAAAACTAATCGTTCTTTAAGTATTTGTTTAGATTCGTTTCGTTGGTTTGTTATTACAGAATTTCAAAAAAAAAAAAAACTGAAAAGTTCCAGATTTTATTTTGTTAAAACTTTAGCTACCATATAATCTATGTTTAAAATTAAAAATAAGAACATTTCGTACAGCTTAGTTTGGAGGAATGATCTTAATTATACCCTAAATAACTTAAATTAAAAATTAAAAGAAGGACAATTTATTCAATAAACTCGCTAAAACAAAATTTTTCTCAGTGAGAAGGGAATTTAAATTTATTTACGTAAAGAGCAAGTCCTAATCTGATTTATTCTTCATACTTCAATAAATATTTGATTGTAAGTTCTGATTGAGATAAGAATTCAATAATTTGGTGAAAAACAACATTAACTAATTATGTTAGGAATGTGACGATATACCTTATTAACTTTGTCAAGGTAAAATATCCATTCAGTTATCCGTGCATTTTCTGTAGTTTCTTAACAAACATTTGTTATTGGACATTTTCCAGAAACAGAAATAATAATTTTAATTTCATTTAGCAGCAATTAAATATTTTTCTAAACCATTATATTTTTTAACTTCCGAAGCATATATTATAATTGTTTTCTAAAAATTACAATGACGTAATAAAATTGTAATGACGAATTTAAAGAAATACAGAAAATCAATTTATTAGAAGTAAAATATTGCAAAAAGTAAGAAAAAAAAAGGATTTATTAAAAATGAATTATATTTCCTTTAAGAGTAATATCAAGATTTTAAGATTAAATATCAAAGTAACTGAATGAAATTATAAAATTTTTAGAATATAAACAGTCGAGTCTCTGTTTAATGACGTTCTTCTTAGCAACAGTCGTTATAAAAGGTGGTCCTGGCACTTCTATTGTAGAAAAATCTCTATTTAAGGACAAATATGCCTCTGTTTAAAACGAAATCTTTTAATGTGTAATAAAAAATTTTCGTGAAGATATTTTCAAGGAGAGGAATTAAGTTAGGTTGCACTTGCACAGTTATAAATTTCTCAACAAAAAAAATGGTTAAATAACAATTTTTTTAATTGTCATTTAACCATATTCAACCAAAACAGTCAAATAAATATAAAAAAGATGGTATTCAAACTATGAACTCCGATAAAATTGTTTATATATATTTTTTCACTTAATATGGTTAAACAATCATAATTTTTACAGAGCCAGCTAAGCCCACCTTATTAAACCATTTAGTTGGTAACAGCTTGTGGTACATACTATAACCAAGGAAGCTAATTTAACAATCTCATGAACGGGGATTCAAATTCTAGCGTTGATGCCACAAAATTGTCCCCATTCCTTCAACTCGTCAAGAGTTTCCAGTGTCCTGCAATCCCAAATTGGTGAACCCGGACTACACGAAAAACATAATTCTCCTCCACGCATTGGCAGCATCAGAGAGTTGCGTAACACAAAAAATCTAGTGTTTTCTATATCTCACGATAGGTGGCATCCGATAAACTAAATAAGCCACATTTTACTGTTCATTTGACAAAACAAAAATCAACCACAACCTAACTTAAATGCCCATTAATTAACTGTAATATCCAGTTAAATTTCATTCTTACTGTTTTGAAACCACGCTATTTGTAAATAGTTACAAAACCACTTAATTTTCTACTCACGGTTTCTTAACCATACCAGTTGTAAAAGGTTTAAAAACCATAAAAGTAAAAAAAAAAAAATTCCTAACCATAAACTGTACAGTTAATCGGATGGGCAGATTGCTGCCAGATTATTTCAAATCACTGTTGGAATTTTCATTCATACATTCGTTCAATTCCTTACACTGTTGGAATTTTCATTCCAAAATTATTTTGGAATGAAAATTCCAACAGTGTAGGTTGAGAAATGTGGGGAAGATGTTCAGTTGGAGGATTTCTACAACCGAGATGAGGATATTTTCATAACTGATTTAAGAGATGAAATTTGCGAATGCATTTTGAATGAAAATGATGACAAAAAGGAGACCTTGAAGCTGAAATGATAAATTAGTTATCTTTGCTTTTTTATACAGATTGTACTGGTGTTTAAAAAGATATATTATTTTACGCAATATGGGAACATAACCTTTTCCTTTAAAAAGTGGATGTAAATGTTAGTAGAAAAAACTACAAGGTATTAATACTTTATTTTTTTAAAAAAAAATTCAATCCCTCTTCGTAAAAATTCACTTTATATTTGTTATTGAATTTTATTCCTGCATTATTATAAAATTAAAAAGAAAATTTTTAAATACACAAATTTATTACAAAATAAATTGACAGTACTGCAAATGTGCAAAAGGAAAAAATTCCCTAAACCTTACATTTTCACAAATTCTGTTTAAGGGAGCATCACCCTACTTAAATATGATTTTTCACTGTCTCTTGAAAGTTGATAAACAGAGAGTCAGATGTAGGAAAAAATTACTTTTTAATCAACCGGATTTTTTTTAAAAATAAAAGCATCCGAGCCTTGGTGGCCCAGAGGCTGCAGCGCTCGCCTCCCAGTAAGGTGACTCGGGTTCGATCTCAGCGTTGACTTTTCGAATCAAGTTATCTACCAGATTGCACCGATCAAAGTACAGCCATAAAATATCCTCAGTGGTAGACGGATCATAAGATAGAATCACCGTATGGCTAACCATGGGAAGTTTTCGTGTGTTTTTTTTCTATATATAACTCAGATGCGGGATAGATCCATCAAAAAGTCTTCCACGAAAGATATTTTGTCTCAATGCTAGGCCCAAGAGTACCCGTGTCCTCTGGGTTGGGTTCGAAATAACGAGGCAACGGAGCTGAAAGTTGGGAATTCAAAATTTGTCGGATGCTTTACACCAGTTATGAAATAAAAGTACCTCTTTATTATAAGAACGTTTTAGTATTGACCACACAGAGGGACATATGTGGTCAAAAGTTATTTTACAATTACCCTGAACTTTTAAATGAGAGTATCAAAACACTTACCATGCCGAGGGTCCTGTGTAGGAAAAAGTCAATTTATAATCTGCACGAATTTCTATTTAGAGTATCTATTTATTATAAGAAAGTGTTGTGAATTAATTAAGCAGAACATATGCGTCATGTTATTTTATAATAAAAAAACTTATTGAAAAAGGCAAAAGTCATTTTATTACAAATCTGAATTTTTAAACCAAAACATCTCAATATTGTAAAAAATAATTTTGAATTAAACCAAATACATCTTAACCATTCGAAGTATTATATGTGGGCAAAATTTATTACATAAACAATCTGGGTTTTAAAATAAAAGCATCTGAATATTATAGAAAATTTTTGAATTAACCATGCATATCAATTTTAAATTAACAACGCAAAAGAGGGCAAAATTTATTTTGTAATATAATAGCATCTAAATATTACACGAAACTTTTTTGAATTAACAATGTATTTCTTACACATGCAAAGGGTTATAAGTAGGAAAAATTTATTCTATATTCAACCTGAATTTTCAAATAGAAGCATCTAAGTATTTCAAAATTTTTTTTTGAATTAAACCATGTGTATCTTAACCATACAAAGGGTCATATGTGGCAAATATTATTTCATAATTAACCTGAATTTTTAAATAAAGGTATCTGAATATTATAATATAGCTTTTGAATTAACCATGCAGGAAGCATGCTGGAAAAATTAGCCGGTTATCACTCCCTTGAAATCTTCTTATCAAAGAAGAAATTTTCTATTCATTCAGATTTTATCATTCTTTTTTGCATAACTCCAAAAGCGAAACCTTCCTCAATTAGGCTCTTAATAGTGACTAACCAACAAGGGCGTAACTAGTCATCTTTTGTGTCTATTCCACCTTCTGTCTATCAAAATCTTTCGACCGAAATGAAACGTTATTTTACAACTTTTTTCAGATTCGCGTTCGTGAATGTTAAAAGATAGCAATAAATGTCACTATTACACATAATTTATTTCACGCACTCAATGGTTTTTATATGGATGTGTTTTCTTTGAAGATCTCGTGAAGGCTTAAAAGCATGTCTAATAGTCGTGTTCGTATAAAGTTCGTATATTTTTATGAATTTATGCTGTCTGCAATTAAAAATCAAAAGAAAACGAAGACGGATTTAGGTTTATCATAAAATAGGGGATTAACATACGTTTGTTTAACCAAAGTTGCTATTAATATTTATTTCATTTAGATCGTAAATGAACAATAGTTTGTTTTTATCAATACTACATTCATCAGTTTCTAAATCTTATGCGAATTCTCAAACCGCAATTTCTTTCAAATAAAAGCTCCTATCCATGTTTTAGGTCCTTTATTTTTTAGATTTTCATTTAATTTAGCTTTTATTTTAAGAATATTTTAAAAATAAGCAATATGGTAAATATTTAAAATAAAATATTATTTATTTTAGATTTTAATTTTTTTAGATTTTCATTTAATTTAGCTTTTATTTAAGAATATTTTAAAAATAAGCAATATGGTAAGTATATACTTAATTTTATTTTATTTTTTTAGATTTTAATTTTTTTAGATTTTTATTTAATTTAGCTTTTATTTAAGAATATTTTAAAAATAAGCAATATGGTAAGCATATACTTAAAATAAAAGTTTATTTTTTTTAGATCTTAGTTTTTTTAGATATTTATTTAATTTAGCGCTTGCTTAAGAATATTTTAAAAATTAGTAATATAGTAAGTATACACTTAAAAGAAATTTTTTTCGCTCTTTAGATTTTAATTTTCTTTAGATTTTCATTTAATTTAGCTTTTCCTTAAAAATATTTTAAAAATAAGCAATATGGTAAGTCTATACTTAAAATAAAATTTTAAAAACTAATGCGCCAGCAAATAATTAATTTTTCTGAATTATTAAAAAAAAATTATTCTGAATTATTAAAAAAAAATATTCTGAATTATTAAATAATTTCAGTCATTAGATAATGTGGACGAATTTTATTAAAATAACTGAGCAGAATTGTTTCGAATTGTACCCATCACCCAGCCTATAATTCCATTTTCATTTATTGAAATTCATATATAAAGTAGAAATTTAATTAAATTTTTTTTCAATAATACAATTTAAAACGATCTTGTGCTCTCGTTCCAAAACGGCTTTTTCGAATTTCATTTTGCCATGTTTCTTAAGATTTCCCCACTTTTTCTGTCGGTACAACAAAAAATAATAAATAAAATTTAAAAAAAAAAATCATGTAATGGGTTGAAAAATAGATTTTAGGATCAAACGCCTCGTGCAGAAAGCACATTTGTAATTTTTTATTTTGCTTTTTAGCTTTAAATCCACCAATATTTTAAAATAACAATATTTGCGTAATCACTCACAAATAAAGTGCTTGTTTTCCCGCACTACAGATTTTCACCACGTCCTTTATCGGAGAGTAATGTTTGGCAGGGAAACTTACGGAGAAAATTTTTTTCAAACAGGTAATAAATCATCTTCAGACGTCAGGAAATAATCGTCTGCAGAAGTCAGGAAATAATCGCCTGCAGACGCCAGGAAATAATCGTTTGCAGCATATATTAATTGTGAATCAGTTTTGCGACAGAGATGAGTGTTGATGCAATTTGTAATGATTCCTTGCTGTAGTCACGGAGCTATTTTAACGCAATATTACTTAGCGGAAATAATTCCCCTTATTAATATTAAAATGCAAAAGGTAACATTTAGGTGAAGAGACTTTAATCTAATTTCTGTATCATAAAACTAAGTTTATCCAAACTATAAACAAATCTAAGGCTATAATCTAATTTCTGTATCATAAAGTTTATCATAACTAAAAAGAAATTTCTGATACAAACTTATAAGTTTATACAAATATTTTAAAACGTTTTCTTTCAAAATTAGGACTGTTTTTTTCCGTCTTCATTTGGATTGCTGCATACAATGTATCTTTGCTTAAAACACATAAATTATTTTAATAATTAAAAATTCTATTATTTCATGACCTAACAAAATTAACGCCAAACTTCTAAGCTTGCGTTTGAGTTGGAACAGCTTCAAACGAAAAGTTGGAAGGCAAAACTTAAGGTTAAAGTTGTTGAACCTTTAAAATCTAGCATTTAAAAATGCATTTGACTTTGCGTGTAGACATGGTTATCTTTCATCGCGTGCTGAAGATGATTAACTATTTCTAGAAGCTTTTATTACACCTTAGCTTTGAAGTTTCATATCGAAGTTCGTTACGCTATCAGCAGAAAAAGCTTTCATGCTTTTAAGTATATTTGAATCTGTAAATACTCACATTTTCAAATTCGGCAGCAACATTTGGTAAAGAAAGTACGGTGAGAAAAGAAATGATTTAATCAAATTTCTAAAGTTTGCCTAAAAAAGTTATTTCTAACAAATAAAACACAGGAATTTTTTTTTCCATTTGAAATGAGAAGTTGGAGGCTAAGGTGAAACGAATCGTCAAAGTTATGCGCATCTAACAAATCAGCTTATAGCATGGTTTAAATCAGTTCTTTTATGTATATTAATTCGAACAAGTGGGCCGATATAGCCTGGTTGGCTGGATTCACGTTCGAGTCCGAGTTCGAGTCCAGCCTGCCGAAGACATATTGTAAATGGTAACTAATGCGCGTTAAATTTGTCGGGTCACGAAGTCCTTCATTCTCCCATAACAAATTAAACCTCTGGGGGTACTGAATTTGAGATGGATCGTTCTCTGGTTCAGGTCAAAATTGCGATCTGTGGATGAATTAATGGATGTATGAATGGGTCCGCCTTATAAACGGGTGTGGCAGAAGTCGAATTCTTGGCCATAGATGGCGCAACTGGAACAATCGCGCCACTTGCCTTAATGGTTTACGACAACAACAACATTTGAACAAGTTCATTCGAATTTGGAATATTTGATTCTAATTATTTAATTCGAAGAAATAGACAATATTGAATATCGACAATTTATTCTAAATATCTCTCTATAATCAAAGATCGCTAGAGCCGTCGCCACTGCTTTGGTTATTTAACTTTCCGTTGCATTTTGCTGCCTAAAAGCTAAAGGATTAATGAACTTGAAACTACAAAGGTGTGTAGAAAAACGTACAAGGAAGTATGATGGATTAAAAAACAGAAAAAAAAGAGAACAAAAAATAAAATAGAGAGAGAGATAGAGAGATTAGTTATTGTCAGGTATAAATCAATCTTATCATTTTATTGAAATTTTTAAAAATATAAAAAATTCAATACGATAAAGATAAAATTCGTTTCCTGTATGAACTATTTTATTGATGGTCTCGTCAATGAGAAAATTAAATTCTTATTCTATTTGATATCAAACAATCTGTATTCTTTACGCTGTAATTGTTTTTTAAAACTCAGGTAATTATTCATCTATTTACGATTAACATACTAACGAAATGCTCTTATACAAAACTACGTATAATTATATTATTAAATGGAGCTACATAGTATAATAAATAGTATTAAAAACTTGGTTACTGTAAGTTATTTATTACTGTTTATTTACATTTTTTTTACCGTCTCAAATATTTTCATTTGATTTTAAACATCCATTTTGAAAAAAAACAAACGAAATAAGTGATTTTTACTTTATTTTAGGATGTTATTAAATTGATGTATCTTCCTTTCTCAATAACATGTATGGTCTAAATTTTATTTCTCACAAAAGTTCACCGATTTTTGTTTCATAATCGATCTCATAATCTCGGCTAAATGAATTATTACTGCATATTCAATCCAATTGTTTCTTTTTTCTGTAAGTCTGAATATGTTCTAAGAATAATTTATCCATTATTCATAAAGTAAGTATTTATTATAGTTATTTAGGATTTCAGATTAAAGATAACCCGAAAAGATTGTCTGTAAACTCAAATATATTGGACCATTCAAAAGCACAAAATTCGAAAATGCAAAGTACGAGATAAAAGAAAACAACAAATGAAATCATTCAATAACTCATGCGGAAAGCAGACCTAAAAATTTGAAATAGATTATTCTAAAATTGAAATTCATGAAAATCGTTTGCGAATAAATATGCTTTTAAAACAAAATAAATTTCTTTATTTCAAATCTATTTTGGATGGCAACGCATATGAAAATTCGTGTTTCCTCTTCCCTTTTATCTGCATAATATATGAGACGAAAATTCAAGAGAATAAAACAAGGTGAAACTACATACAACAAAATGGCCGATGTAAGGTTAAGTGAATGACTGATCTTACCTACTTACCAATTCACCAAGGAAGACAAATTGCAACAAACCATTGTGATTTTCTGCTCGAAATTTGTTCATGACTTAACGTTGAATTTGATTTTCTTTTATTTTATGAATGAAAAGATATTTTACTGTTTCAATCGTATGTATATAACTGCTAACTCCATGTGCTTTTGACAAAAGATTCTTGAAGAAATAATATAAACATCAACAGTTGGCTTAGCAATAAAAGTAACAAAAGGAAACCGTCAAGGAAGTAGAGATGTTTTCTATATTTAAATAAATTTATGAAAAAGCAGTACTTTGAGGCCATTTTCAGATCGTTATTGAGTTCTCAAAATAGGAGATCTAGTTTAAAATTTGTTGATTGTCGTCGTCTTTAGGGGATTCATAGGTTTTGGCCTAAAAAAATCGAGTATTTCAGAATTTCTAAAGTGTCATTGAATCTAGAGAAGAACTTATTTTGTTTTTTGTCGTTAATACCAATCCTTCAAAGAAGACCCAGAGGATAGAGCACTCGCTTCTCAATGTTCCACGAGGACCCAGGTTCAAATCCAGGCGGTGGCTAGTCGATTCAAATACATCCAGATCAGCCCCGATCACAGTACCGGGGGAAATATTCCATGAGATACACGGATCATGGGTTCGAGTCCGCTTGCAATCGGGCTAACCGTGCTTTGTTTTCGTGGTTTTCATCACTGTCTAACGCAAAAGGCAAGTTTTTCACAAAGTTTCATTCAGAAAGTTTTTAGTCTTATAATTTTGGGTGCAATTTACTAGATAACGAAATTGAAGAACGAGAGCTGCAAATTCAACTTGAATCGAGTGTTCAACGTCGGTGATGAAATTTAAAAAAATCCGTTTGGAAAAATTACAAACCGATTTCGATGATAACATCGAAATCAGTTTGCAATTTCCAAAATTACTAGCTGAGAAATTTTAAAATTTAAAGCAGTTAACTAAAAATCGTTTAATTTGTATTATTATGATAGAATCTTTTCAAAATAATTTTTTTAAAACTTGCTATTAATTTTTTAACACCAAAATATATTTCAACATCAATATTTTATTCACATTTTCTATTAAGAATGTGTTACAATAAGTAATCAAAACTCATTTTAATTCGTCTTACTTTACAAAAAGGTAGAAATGTTGTCTTCTATTACGTCAGATTTAGTTTATAGCACCGCTTGATCAGCTAGTCTGTATTATACAATACTATTTTCGTTAGGCCTACCTAAACACAGGCCGACTACGAACTTCCCTGACACAGGTCACTGAACTGGCCTTGCATGAGAAAGATTCCGGGTTCGAATCACGGGCAA
Source organism: Parasteatoda tepidariorum (assembly GCF_043381705.1). Lineage (NCBI taxonomy): Eukaryota > Metazoa > Arthropoda > Arachnida > Araneae > Theridiidae > Parasteatoda > Parasteatoda tepidariorum. Next base: position 72,331,950 of record NC_092209.1, read on the forward strand.
GGCATGGATGTTCTTCCCTTCTCTGTACTATCTGTCCTTACTGGGGGAGCAACATTGGCCCACCTAATATGGTGCCCCTGAAAGAGTGGCAAAGAATCGGCCGTTCAGAGATGCCCGTATAACCAAAGGTCATTCTCCATATGGGTATTGGGAAAAAAAAAATTTGTTAGGTGCAGTCCATTAAATATACTGACTCTTCTACTATTAAACTCTATATTCAAATCTGAAAGTTAGAAAATCACTCAGAGAATATGCCATTTAAAAAATACATTAATACAAAAATAAAACTTTTTTATCCTAAATTATTTCTTGTTAATAAAATAAATAAAGTATATTAAGATGAATGTTTGAGTAAAATTCTATTTTTATAGCAATAATTTAAACGTTGCATAAAATTTGAAACCTAATTTTCAAATACTTTTGAAAGGAGCTACAATTGTAAAATTTTCTGCGCATCTACATTAGGTTACAATCTGAGCTTTAAAATTGCATTTGTTAATACTATATCTCCTAATGTTAAAATGTAGGAAAACTTTACCTTTATATTTTCAATAAGAATAAATTTCGTTGAAAAAATATGAATCTATCTGATTTTTCCAGATATTTTAGTTTTTTTTTCCCAGTTGGTCGAAAGCTTTGCCTTCATATTATCTATAAGAATAAATTTCTTTGAAATAATATGAATCTATTTGACTTTTTCAGACATTTTTTTTTCATTTGGTCGAAAGCTTTGCCTTCATATTATCTGTAAGAATAAATTTCTTTGAAATAATATGAATCTATTTGATTTTTCCAGATATTTTTCTTTTTTTTCCAGTTGGTCGAAAGCTTTGCCTTCATATTATCTATAAGAACAAATTTCTTTGAAATAATATGAATCTATTTGATTTTTCCAGACATTTTTTTTCTAGTTGGTCAAAAGCTTTACTTTTATATTTTCTGTAAGAACAAATTTCTTTGAGAAAATATTAATCTATCAGATTTTTCCAGACACTTTAGTTTTTTTTCCAGTTGGTCGAAAGCTTTGCCTTTATATTATCTATAAGAACAAATTTCTTTGAAAAAATATGAATCTATCTGACTTTTCCAGATATTTTAGTTTTTTTCTATAAGAATAAATTTCTTTGAAATAATATGAATCTATCTGATTTTTCTAGACACTTTTTTTTTCTAGTTGGTCGAAAGCTTTACTTTTATATTTTCTATAAGAACAAATTTCTTTGAAAAAATATTAATCTATCAGATTTTTCCAGACACTTTAGTTTTTTTTCCAGTTGGTCGAAAACTTTGCCTTTATATTTTCTATAAGAACAGATGTCTTTGAAAAATATGAATCTATCAGATTTTTCCAGACACTTTTGTTTTTCTAGTTGGTCGAAAAACGTTGCCTTTATAATTTCTATAAGACCAAATTTCCTTGAAAAATTATAAATCCATCAGATTTTTCCAGACACTTCAGTTTTCTTTTAGTTGGTCAACCATTTCACGAATAAATAAAATCGAAAGCGTTCCTTCTCACTAGACTCTAATTAAATTCGTTTTTTGATATCAATAAACATTCAATTCAACGATCCTTGGGCATCTCTCCATCTTTTCCTTCTTACCGTTCAATAAAACTAGGTCAATTTTCGAACAGTTTCGCTGTACAGCAGGTGCTGTTTGTAGAATGGTCAGTTTACATTTGGGTTCAAGTTCAGTTGACTTATTTCCCAAACAAAGTTAATTTGCCGAAGGTTGGACAATTGCCCTCGCTAAGAGCTTCGAATCACCTTTGCTCATTTATGTTTATTTTGCATCGATTGCTAGGAAGACTTTTCGAGATTGTAGCAACTTTGGGTTCAATACCAAGGTTAAATGGTCCTTGATGAAATTATACTTCCTTCCTATTTTGCGAAATGTCTATAGGCATAGAAAAGTATCATTATCTTCAGTGTCACTTCTAAAAATTTGTTTAATTTAGTTCTTATTTATAATAATTATAGATTCCGTACTCTTGAAGGAAAAAAATGTAGAGTTACATCTGTTTCTTGACATTACAAATAAATCATTTGCACAGATCGTTAAAGAGGTCATGTGTTTACTTTTTCGGGAGTCTGATATCATTGAAGCGATGATTCATTCACTAATTTTAAACTTTTTACAACAAATTAATTTTAATTATTTATTTATGATTTTTTTTTTCCTTTTTTTTGCTGAGCAAAAGGTTTATCAAAAGTAAGTAATTACAAATTCACGCAAATTTAATTTTGATGAAATATTTTATGAAAACTAGTCTTATATAAATATTATTTCTTTTTGTTTTTTTAAAAAAAGGGCATAAAAATTGTAATTTAAAAAAAAACATATACATATTGCGACGCATTAATAACACAGGGGAACAAAATTTTTTGTTACAACTATGCAAATACTTGATCTTACCTGATTCTTATGTGGTGATTCCGGATCTGAAACCTATTTAAAAAACTAGTTTTTTTTAAAAAAAAATGATATTTATAGTCTATTTTGTGTCGAAATGTTCAAGTTTATATAACAAAGTCAAGTATGTATAACAGGGGGTCGGGTAAATGTTGCGACTTACTTCTAAGGGAATAAGATACATCAAGATAAAAATTGCATAGGATCCCATGACCGGAAATGCCATCGTACTCTTCAAGGGACGCTTTCCCATTATGATCTGGTCAGAAGCACATAAAGAGAGACTATTCATAGAAAAGAAGCGCCCCTAGCAGCGTATAGCGACATTTCCGGGCATGGAGTCGGATGCAATTTTTATCCTGATGATGTGTCCTAACTCCCTTAGAAGTTAGTCGCAACATTTACGCGACCTCCTATTATATATAAAATTTTTAAAGTTGTACATTTCGACAAAAAATAGACTAAAAATGTCATTTTAAAAAAAAGTTTAATTCGGAGAGAGAAACCGATTGCAGATTTGAAATCCTTAAAGATCTGATCTAATGTATCTAAGATTTCTTAAAAAATCTCACACTACAGAAAAAATAAATAAATAAAAACAATGCTCCCTAGCAGGGGAGAGTGGGGTCAATTGCAACAGGGTACGATTGTAACAGAGCAAAAATTTCGAGTGTCGGGTTCTAGATTTGGTTCCTAGGTTGCGCACAAGGTGTATNATTTTTATCCTGATGATGTGTCCTAACTCCCTTAGAAGTTAGTCGCAACATTTACGCGACATCCTATTATATATAAAACTTTTAAAGTTGTACATTTCGACAAAAAAATAGACTAAAAATGTCATTTAAAAAAAAATTTAATTTGGAGAGAGAAACCGATTTGCAGATTTGAAATCCTTTAATATCTGGTCTAAAGTATCTAAGATTTCTTAAAAAATCTCATGCGACAGAAAGAAAAAAAAACAATGCTCCCTAGTATCTATTACAAATTATTTATACTTAATTGCTGTGTTTTTTTCTGCGTTTTCATGGGCCAGAGGGAAGAATCTTGCATCGAAATTGTGACCATTTTTAATTTCTGTCAACCTGGAACACTCAAATCTCTACTCATGTGCCCAACGACAATGCAAGTTTCAGTCATTTCCTGACCGCTATAAGCAAAACTTATCTCTAAATAGAATTTATCGTCAATCAAAATTCCGACCACTTTCCGAATAACTTGAACCCTCAAACCTCTACTGAAGTTTCAATGGTTCCTGGCTGCTAGAAACAGTATTTTCCACCAAATAAAATTTCGCCCATTTTTTCAACATGAATGAACTAATAAACGAAAAACTAAAAAGAGAAATCGATGAATATTTATAGGCAGCGCACTGTTTATCTATTTTAAATATGACGGAAATCGTCACTAAGAAGATAGTTTCACATTTTTGTGAAAATGAAAAGCATTTGTCTAAATTATTTATATTTAAAAGCTTACTCCAACGCCGCATTATCTGGGTTCATAAAAATTTGCTGAGAATAAGGCAATGATTTTGATAATTTTCATCCATGTGGAAAAATGAAGCCAGCTCTTGGCAGTTTTTTTAAAAAAAATTAATAACTTTTAAAACATTTAAGTTATTTGTCCGTTCTGAAGCCCAAATAATTCTTCACGGCGAGATTGTATAAATAGTTTAACCCTTTAACGCAGAATTTTTATTAAACATATTTTTCACAAATTTAGGTCAAAATAAGTGAAAAATATTAGATTCAGCGCATTAACAATTTGTAGTTTTGAAATTCAGAATGAAACACAGGTGCATTTTTCTGCGTTAAAGGTAAAATCTTCCAAACACGTCTCACTTCCAAATATTAATTTTTCAATTTTGTACTGATTTCTAATTATTTACATCTAAGAGAAACAGATATTCATCATTGAAATTTCTTTAATTTACAAAATCAATTATTGCTAAATTTTTGAACATGAATGAAGAAAAAAAAATTTTTTTTTTTCCAAACTACTTTGTTTGACTTTTATACTTTAGTACAAATATAATTCCCATAATCTAACATAGTTTTTTAGTATCTATTAGACTGTTTTTTATAATTAAAAAAATATCGAAATATACTTTTACTTGTAATTAGAGCGTCAGAAAGGACAGAAATATTCCATCTGCGTCAAAGGGTTAAAATTATAATTTTGCTTCAAATGTGAAGTACATAAACTGTGACTTTTTTATTTTCCCTGGAAAATAGTTTTAAAAAAACCCATGAAATGGACAGAACGTTCGTCTTCAATGTGGCAAAAAAAAGGTTCCAATCTGGGCAATATTTGGTTGATTAAAATACTGCTTCCGGCTCGCACCAACCGCAGTGTTGACGTAAAATATCCTGTTAGCAAACGAATCATGAATTAGAAACCGAGCAAACCGCAGGAAGTTTTCGTGGTTTTCTTTAGTTAGATCAGGTTCTACCAAAAAGTCCTCGACTAAGACGAGTTTGTTCCAATGCTTGATCCAGGAGTTCCAGTGTCTTCCTTTGGTTCAAAATTAGAAGACCACGTAGATGAACATTGAAAACCGCTAACCCAAACTAGATCAGTTTTTCAGCGATAGTTGAAAAATGAAATATAAAATCAGAGTTGATACATCTAGTTTTAGAATGTTTTTAGTTTTACTCCTTCGACGCGGAAAACCGCTAACCCAAACTAGATCAGTTTTTCAGCGATAGTTGAAAAATGAAATATAAAATCAGAGTTGATACATCTAGTTTTCGAATGTTTTTAGTTTTATTCCTTCGACGCGGATGGGGGATCAGGGTCCCTATTATATATGCTTTTTTTATGGCGCTTTAATTACAAGCAAAAATGTATTTTGATTTCTTAAACTATAAAAAAAAATGATACTTACTAAAAAAAAATTCGTTAGATTATCGGAATTATAATTGCACTAAAATATAAAATAAAATAAATTATCTATATTCAAAAATTTATCAATGATGTAGTAAATTCAAGAAATTTCACTGATGAATAACTGTTTTTCTTTGATCTAAATAAGTGCAAATTTGAAAAAATATTCTTTGGAAAAGAGCAGAGTTAGGAAAATTTTACGTTTAGAGCAACAAAAAATAAATAAAAAAGACACCTATGTTTTATGTTGTATTTTATAACCATAAATTATTAAAATGCTAAATATAATATTTTCCACTTATTTTGTCCTGAATTAATGCAAAATAATGAAAATAGTATGAAAAATATGTTAAATAAAATTTCTGTGTGAAACCATTTTTTTATCTATTACTTATAGATAATAACATGCATATATTGTAATGAGTTTTGAACTTTTGTACATAAGCACTTAACAGGCAGAATAATAGCAATCGCTTTGCTTTTGCGAAAATTTGTAAAAAAGTAAATTTCCAAATACTTTCCCTTCAACGAAATTACATACTTCGGGAGAAATTAATGTGGCAAGTTATTATCATACGTTGAAATAAAGAAGAAAACTTAAGGTTTCATAAAAATAAAGTTTTTTTTTTCAAGTTGAAAAGTGATAAATGTATCATTAATAATGATGTTCTTCAAAAAGAAACACAAAATGAATGATGTTTTACACGTGCGTCGATACATGACAACATTAAAAAATTCATTATGTATTCATTAAAAAAAAGTTATGTATTATTGATGAACATGGGAGCTTCAAAGTAATTAGTGTAAATTAGAAATTTTTTCAATATAATTCCATCAGTTACACTGCCGTATAATATTTAATATATTAAAACCTTGGCCTACTATTTAAATTACATTAAAATTTCATTTTTTAAACCGCCATGATGTTTTTTTATACGAAGGACAACGGTTTTTCCAATCACTATCACTTTTTTTTCTTCCTAACTGGCGTTTCAAGGGTGTAACTAATATTACACATATCTTTAAAATAAAACTAATATAAAATAAAGCCTGACAACAAAATTAAGTTGAAGCCGCTTTTCTATTTAATCTAACACCGTGAAGGACGGCGAGTGTCAAAACTATCATTACGAGATGCACACAACAAACAAATAATAAACGACAAACAAACAAAAAAAAAAACTACTTTGTTCGTAAAGTTGCAATACAATTTTCAAATAAAAGATCACAATTCACAGTTCTTTATAATAACAAACCGCCAATTGAAAGTTAAGAATGCATTCAGGTTCTGTTGGTAACCTTATGTTAATGACTATGTGCGACATAATCAAAAGTGAAAACAATCCATAATAAACAGTTGTATCAACAGAAAGACACGTTAATAAAATAATGAAAAGACGCAGAAAAAAAACTCAGTTGTGTCATTGTATCCCGTTTTTTTCCCCCAAAAAAAACATTTGGATTTGTGACACACTTTTATTATCTTTGAGGTTTATAATGAATATCATCACTTCCACATCAAGTAAAGAATTTCCGGATTTGGTTTCTGCCGTGGACTTTTATTCGGAGACATTGTATATCGTCATAAATTGTGTGCAGACAAGCTTTCATCAGACATTGTATGAATTCTGTTTCGCAAAAATATTAAGACTATGTAAAAACGTATGCATTCATTGAACTTTTTTAGGGCGAGGGAATTCCAAAACTTTCCCATTACGGAAAAAAGTTCTATATGTTCTCGTTAATAATGCAACTAAGCAATACTAGAAAGTCTGCTATAGGACTCTAAGCACGAACCCGGCATGACTATGGCAGCATGGGACCAGTGTCCTACCAACGAGGCTATCCTGGCCTATATATGTTTTTCGATATACAGTCAAACCCCGCTATAGTGAACACGGTTTATAGTGAACTCCCGGATATAGTGAACGAAATGTTAGGTCTCGTGCCTTGCTATACACGTATAATGATATTTTTTGTGGATATAGTGAACCAAAAAAGTGAGGAAGTTGGATATAATGATTTTCTGTCTTCAACTGATTTTTTTTGTAATAATTTTGAAATTTTTATTTAAAAAAAAAAACATATACCGATTTTTAAACCCATCTATAGAGGGGAATTTAGCGATAAGCTTCTTTTATCTCACTTTCCTATCACTAAACAAATCAAGCAGATATTTCCAACCCAGGCAGATAATGCACCTGTAAGGTATCAGTAGGATCAATATGCATTTTCTGTCAGGATTGCTCATCAGCTAAAGATTAAAAAAATTTTATTTAATTTTTTTTTGTAAGCAAGACGAAAAGTAATGAAAAATAACACATTTTTCGCTACTAAATAATATTTTCCAGTCATTTATTTAAATAATGTGTAATAAAAGGGAGGAGTTTGGGAACCATTAGTTAAATTGCCTGCGTAACGGATATAGTGAACCAAAATTTCGGTCCCTTGAATGTTTACTATAGCGGGGTTTGACTGTAATAACCTCAATAGTTATTGGATGAACGGTGGTGGCTCAGGGGATAGAACGTTCACCTTCCAATGATGTGAATCCAGTTCGAATCCCAGTGATGGCTAGTCGATACGAATTTCGCATCCAGCTTGCACCGATCACAGTGCTGACACAAAATATCCTCAGGGGTAGACGGATCATGAATTAGAGTCCCCTTGTCACCAGGCAAACAGCGAGACCTTTTCGTGGTTTTCTTGTCCATGTAACTCAAATGCGGGTCAGTTACGTCAAAAATTCCTGCATAAAGGTAAATTTCACCCAATACTTGATCCAGGAGTTAACTTGTCTTCTGAATTGGGTTCAAAATTACAAGGTTATGGAGTTGAACATTGGTAGTTAAAAACCAAAATTGGGTACGTTGTTCAATGATAGTTATAAAATAAAATGTTTTTTGGACTAGAACCACGATGGCTCGGTGGATAGCGCGTTCGAATCCCAGCGATGGCTGGTCAATACGAATTCCGCACTCGCCTCAGTTCGCACTGACCACAGCGCTGACGTAAAATATCCTCAGCGGTAAACGGATCATCGGTTAAAGTCCCCTTGCCGTCGGGTTGACCGTGGGAGGTTTTCATGGTTTCCTCTCAATGTAACGGAAATGCAGGTTAGTTCCATTAGAAAAGTCCCCCTTGATACCAAATTTCTCCTAATACTTGACCCAGTAGTTCCCTTGTCTTCTGAATTGGGTTCAAAATTATAAGGCTATGGAGTTGAACATTAGGTTGTAGTTGAATTTATTTTATTTTGAAATCATGTATTAAAAAATACAAGTTAAAATTATTGATCGCGCATTTTGGAAGGTTGAGATAATTCAGATTCAGCCAATTCGTATAAAAGATTTTTTTTTTCTTCCGGCTCTGAACAATAAGGCACAAATGTTTTGTTAATACTAAATTATCTTGAAAATAATAAAAACATTATGAACTAGAATGCTAAATACCAAACACTTAATATACATTAAAATTAAATAAATAAATAAAATAGAGAAAAAGAGGGAAATGCTCCTTTTTTTTGGGGGGGGGGGGGTTAAANGGGGGGGGGTTAAAAGAAAGAAAAGTTTTGATATCAAACAGTATTGCTGTTTTAATGTCAGTGTCATACAATAATTGTTTTACGTAAGTGCAGCATTAAGAAATCGGGTAAGAATTTAATGAAAAAAATTATTTCATGTCTCATGACTTTAAGTACATTATTTTAATGTAGAGTTCAACTGGTTGGTTCAAACCAAACCATTTTTTTAAAAAATCTTTTTAACAATAATTTTTTGTATGAATATTTTTTAATTAAGAAAAATTAAATGTAAAAATAATTTTGAGTTTAATTGCTGAAGTGAATTTGCATCATCACTTTAAACAAACATAAATATGTAGTTTTAAAATGTTTACATATCGTTGCATTCCTAAAAAAATATATGTAAAATAAATTAATATGAGCAAGACTTAAGTAATAAAGACTTTAAAAATGCTTGACCACCACCAACTCTGTTTAGTTATTAAAATTAGTTAAATAAAGCTAAAATTGAAAGAGTTTAGAACTATGGGGCAGCAATNAAAAAATATTAAAATTCTTGATCGCGCATTTTGAAAGGTTCAGATAATTCGGTTTCGGCCAATTTGTATAAAAGATATTTTTTTCGTTTCGGTTCTGAAAGTCAATACGGCACAAATGTTTTGTTACTACTAAATTACCTTGAAAATAATGGAAAGCATTATAAGCTAAAATGCTTAATACCTAACACTTAATATATATTAAAATTAAATAAATAAATAAAAGAGAGAAATGCGCCTTTTTTTGTTAAAAGAAAATAAATTTTGATATCCCACAGTTAGTATTGCTGTTTTAATGTCAGTGTCATACAATAATTGTTTTATGTAAGTGCAGTATTAAGAAATCGGGTAAGAATTTAATGAAAAAAATTATTCAGTGACTTTAAGTACATTATTTTAATGTAGAGTTCAACTGGTTGGTTCAAACCAAATGATTTTTTAAAAAAATCTTTTTAGCAATAATTTTTTGTATGAATATTTTTTAATTAAGAAAAATTAAATTTAAAAATAATTTTGAGTTTAATTGCTGAAGTGAATTTGCATTATCACTTTAAACAAACATAAATATGTAGTTTTAAAATGTTTACATATCGTTGCATTCCTAAAAAAATATATGTAAAATAAATTAATATGAGCAAGACTTAAGTAATAAAGACTTTAAAAATGCTTGACCACCACCAACTCTGTTTAGTTATTAAAATTAGTTAAATAAAGCTAAAATTGAAAGAGTTTAGAACTATGGGGCAGCAATTTTTAAACTGGTTATGGCTGATGTGCTTTGAAATATGTTTTAATAACTATTAGTTTGACGAAATAATTCCATCGCTTTTGAATATTTTTTTAATTTGTTATACTTTTATGCCTTTTTAGTTTAATTATTTTAATTTGCCTTTATTTGCAAATTAATTATATTTAGTTTAATTATTTTAGTTTGCCTTTATTTGCAAATTAATTATATTTAGTTCAATTATTTTAATTTACCTTTATTTGCAAATTAATTATATTTAGTTTAATTATTTTAATTTGCATTTTATTAGAAAATTATTTTATCGTTTGAGGATTACAACTGTTTAGCATCTCAATTTTTTAAAATTATAATTCATAATTTATAAATGCCCTATTTTATGAGCATTGAGTTTTTGGAGTAATCAAAATTTGTTTAAATTAGTTAAAATTATAGCATATTTTAAAAATGCTTTATTTTATGTATGTGAAGTTTTTTAGTTCGATTTTAAACTGTATGACAAGATATAGGGGTTTACAGGAATGAGAGTAGTCAGAAAGTAAAAAAGAGGAAATCCAAGTTGTTGTTGTTCTTGTTCATTTACGTCGCACTAGAGCTGCACAATGGGCTATTTTCGACGGTCTGGGAAACATCCCTGAGGATGATCCGAAGACATGCCATCGCAATTCTGATCCTCTGCGGAGGGGATGGCACCCCCGCTTCGGTNAAAACATTAATGAGACTAAGGCAAGTTTGTCACATTGCTTGATTCTGAAGTTTCAATGTCTGAGGGATTCAAAATCAAGAAACTACAAAATATATATATTAAATAATAATATAATTTATATAATTGCAAATATATATATATATATACAATTATATATATATATACAAATATATATATATATATACAATTATATATATATATACAAATATATATATATATTCATTCTTGGATTTCCTATCTATATATATATATACAAATATATATATATATTCATTCTTGGATTTCCTATCTATATATATATATACAAACATTTGACAAAAAAAAGTGCGATTTTTAAACTTCTAAACCATGTGATTATAAATCCTGATGATTAATTTGAAAATTGTATGAATACATGAATATGAATCGCATGCATGATTTTAAATTGAGAGGATATGAATTCCGATATGAGGCTTTTAAATCACGTAAATATGAAGCTCTATATCGAATTTAAAAAATGCGAAAATACAAATCATGATACGTAATTTTTAGATCACGTGAATAGAGAATAACGATGCATAATTTTTAAATCGCGCGAATGCGAATCCCAATGTCTAATTTTTAAATCACGTATAAATACGAAAATCGATGTTTAATATTACAACCGCAAAAACGAATCAATGCATTGGATTTTAAGTTAGCGTGAATACGAATCGCTACATAAGGTTTTAAAAGCGCGTATAAATACAAAACGCGATATTGGATTTTAAAATCTCGTAAATAAGAATCATAATGTACGATATTTAAATAGAGTAAATAAGAATCGCAATGCGCAACTTTTAAATCTGGTAAATACGAAAATCAATGATTGATATTAAAATCGCGTGAAAAGGAATCGAGATATTTGCAGAATCTGGACTTGGGATTTCTAAAATGTTTGTTTGTATTGTTTTGACATAATAAATAAAAATTTACAAGACTAATTGAATGAGCAAATATATATTTTCTCCGCATCACCTCGAATTTTTTTTTTTTTTTTCGTTTGCTTTCACGCCAGAAAACAGGAAGCAGCGACGTCTGAATTTCAAAAATATCAGCTATCCGGTGGACGGATAAAAATACGGAAAATCTTATTTTCTGTGATAAGAAGTCGAGAAAATAGCTGAAATAAGTAAAAATGCGGAAGGGTTATAGCAGCTAGGACATAGTTTGAATTTTCTGTTTATCTTCGAAAATCGTAAATAAATATAAATTCCTCATAAAATATTTTAACTTGCCCAAAAAAAATTATCCGCGGAAATTAGCGATAAAAATGGAAAAATCTGAAAAAAAGCGGAAATCCGAGGAAGAATCACATCCCTGGGTCTAAAACATTTCTGTGACGGGGGCCCTGCATGAAATTAAGACAACCCTGGTCACTTTTAACAAGGCTCAGAATTCATTGTTTGCACTTTCTTAATTCATTGAAGGTAACAAATTCAAAGTGTTGAGCCGCGATGGCTCAGGGGATAGAGCGTTTGACTTCCAATGAGCTGAATCGGGTTCGAATCCCCAGCGATGGCTTGCACCGACCACAGTACTGATGTGAAATATCCTCAGTGTTAGACGGATCATGGGTTAGAGTTCCTTTGCTGTCAAGCTAACCGTGGGAGGTTCTTGTGGTCCTCCTCTCCATGTAACGCAAATGCGGGTTAGAGCCATCAAAGAAATCCTTCACGAAGGCAAATTTCTCCCAATATTTGATCCAGGAGTTCCCCTGTCTTCTGGATTGGGTTCAAAATTACAAGGCTACGGAGTTGAACATTAGTAGTCAAACCCGAAAAATTGGGTCGGCTGTTCAACGACGGTTATAAAATTAAAATAAAATTCAAAGTGTTCACCTCTGGGCAAAGCCCTATATTTTCTACTCACTCAATTAGAATCAAGAAATTTATCATATTCGCCATTACACTTTGGGTTTTGTAAAAACAAATCATAAAGAGAATATTTTTCCTTTATTTATACAATGGATCACACTGTGATGATAAAATCAAATAATAAAAAAAACGAATACAGTATATATATATATATATACCAGAGGTTCAAATTATGCACTATAGAGGGTCATAAACGTCAAAAATTGTTAGAGAGTAACAAAAGCAGAGCTACAGCCTTCGACGCTCCCCCGGAACACGGAATCCTCCAGGGCAAAAATAAAGAAATTAACACTTTAAACAAATTTATGTAGGTAAAAAAAACAGAAGGAGAAATTGAAATAATGTTGAGTTGAATTGCTACAGAAATTTTGGTTTTAATTCTTTGTTGAATTATGATTTCTCAATTAATTAGTAATCACATTTTTTTTTCTAATCATAAAATATTAAATTTTTATGTATGTCTTTAAAATAGAGATTAGCATTATTTTAAATAAAACGAATTGAGTAAAAAAGGACTCATAAATTAAGTTCTGGGCCCTAAAGACCCGTAGTTTCTGACCAAAATCAATGATACATATTTAAAAAAAATCTGAATTGATCACATTTATAGTAGTATCAGAACTAAAGGATAACTAAGACATAGCTAATTAATATGATAACTAAGATCCTGAAGAGTTTAGACATACATAAAAAGTGTACTTAAAAATTATCAGAGTCGATTTAAGTGTTTATCGATATTACCCTTTACTGTACATTTTTACTTATAGATGTGCTTATTATTAATTATGAGCATAACAACGCTTTCATTAACTATGAAATAATGACTAAGTTAAACTATAGTTAAAGAGAAGTTTGAACATCAAAATTCCCGTCTTAAATATTCCTTACCATTTTCGAGATCAAAATGATAACTCCATAGCTTTTCACCATGTGACCCGGTAAACAGTCTAATCTTTAAGCCACTTCATTATACACAAACACCTTTTATATAACTCCTTTTAACACCTTTATGTCTGTTTGAAAGTTTAAAGGAGCAGAATGGACTTCAATAGCACATTCGATCTTTCTCATGGTTTAATTTTTTTTACTCGGTTGCTTAACTATTAATTAAACACAGTGAATTATTTAAAAGTGATAGTCAACTTTAATCAATAAAATATAATTCAAATCATATCTCATTCAATATAATGTAATTTTTTTTTTAACATTTACATTAAAGCTTAGGGGGGAAAAACGTGTATAAATTTATTATCCTTTAGGTAGTTCAAAAACCAATATACCACTTCTAAACGTTTTAAGCAAAAGCAACTATAGCAAAGACAGTAAGCAGTAGGATAATTTATTTTCCCCAAACCGACGACCAAACCGTCATATCAACCAGCATCAACCAGCTGGGACTCAAACCATGTTCATCCCTCATCACCCCTGAGCCATCACGGCTCTCCCTGAAGATATAGTACAAAATGATTATAGAAAAATTATATAAATTATGTAATTACTAGTGCAATAAATAATTTTTCAATGGTAATCACTGTTCATATTTTCACGCTTCTTAAATCTAATTTGCAAATCACACACATTCATGAAATTTTTAACTTAAACATCGTGATTCACAAATTACACAACACAATACCTATTCGTCTAATTTTTAACTCAATCAACTCAATACATTTGTCAAATTAGTTAGTTAGACTCTTCATCATACATTTTCTTTTTTTACTTATTGAAACTTAGTTGATAACATATTGAAATTTTTTTAGTTTCTTTACAAACCGGATTTTTATGTTTTCTTAAAATATTTGCAGAATTTTATTTTCCATGATTACAGTATGCAATATTCTGCTCTTCTTTTCATCCAGAATGAATCCTAACATCAGAATTTAATTTTTTTTAAATGTCAACTTTAAATTTCTACTATTATTCTAAGATGATATCGCAGATTGAACACTTTACCAACTGTAAGCAGATCAACAGCATGCACACATCTAACTGGCTGCAGATTCTCCTTTGTGTCAGCTCTATTTTGATTCTGACTGTCGCATGGTAGTATTTGAGTTTTTCGTAGGCTCAGAAAAAATTGTAAACTTTCTGTTTATATAGGATGGCTAGATTTTAAAAATAAAAGCTTTTATTTTCAAAGTATTATTGCCAAATAATATTTATAAATTAATCTACTAAAAACCTATTTATTGGATTCTAGCTAGGCAATTTAAAGAATGTTAGTAAAATGTTAAATTTTTAAAATAATTTATTTTTAACCCGCTCAAGCAATGCCCACATGGGCAGACTGGTGACAAACTTAAAAGGCATTTTTGTCATGGCTGTTTAAAGATAAAGCCATGAAAAATGGTGCTTGGTCCTGGTTGGGTGTCAGTGATCACATGATAATTTGCAAAATACTAGTCATGAACAAAATTTTTCCTTAAATGGAAAAATAAATGGAACTCAGGTCAGCTAAGTTCTGACTATAAGGAAGGTGACAGAATTCAAGCTCAAATTGACTTTCAAAAAGTCAAACATATATAGGGTATCTGCTACATTTTAGATTTTCAAATCCATGACTTATTCCAAGAATTTTTCATGACTTAATTAAGTTACTATTTTCTCCGACAAAAACACAACAATAAATTTAAAAAAGCATTTTAATAACATTAATTTAAATTATAGGTATAACTAAAACTGTTATACTCTGCATTTTCATATTTATAGATTTTAAATTAAAAAAGAAAACAGAGTAAAGAAAGAGTTGAAGCAATAAAATAGCTGAAAAAAATACAAAAGCAAATAATTCTTTTTTTCTGCAGAATTATATTCTAAAGATACTTTTCCTGTTCATGGGAAAGGAAAGAAATATTCCTGATTTTTCTGTTCTCATTTCTGAATTTAAAAAAAATTCGCCAATGACTGGTTTGCTTCAGCTGGAATTTTAAATTGATAAAATAAAAATAATAAATAAATTAAATAAAAAGTTCTGAAATCACAGAAGTTTCAAAGATAATTTGCTCTATAAATGATGCTCTTTCTTTCATTTTTTGAAAGAACACCATAATTTTTAAGGAACATGACAAAACATTTAATGTTTTAATAAAATATTACTGTGAGAGGGGATTTTGTTACAAATTCAGATATTTGGAATATCAGAACACCATGAAATGGGGGGGGGGGGGGGTTTANTGAAATGGGGGGGGGGGTGCAAATTCCATTTTAAAAATTAGATTTTTCCGCAACCTAAATCCATGACTTTCCATGATTTTTTCTAAAAAATAGTTAAAATCATGACATTTCTTGACAAATTTTGTTCAATACCGAAATCCATGACTTTCCAGGTGCGCAGATACCATTCATATAACTTATTCAAAAAACAGCACTTATTTCATAGATTGCAGGCTATTAGATTGTTTTTAACAGTTTTACAAATAAACAATAACTTCAAACTTTAAAAGTAATCATATTATCTAAGCTCATTCACCTGAAGTCAGAATAAAAAACTATGCTAATGGGACCTTCACGCTGTCAGATGCATGAGAAATATGGGCAAACAGTACTTTACATTCTAGTTCAGCTTAATATATATCCAGCTTTTAAGATGACAATATATATTGTCAAGTCATAACTTTTTTTTAAGTAATTTATGCATGACAAAAAAAAATCAAGCGAAACAAAACAAAAATATGAATGGATGATTAGTAATTTGATTAATCTTTTTTTCAAATCACTTAAAGGAGACTTCTGCAAATTTTATGTCAAATTCTAAGATAAGAAAGAAACATTTTGCAAAAAATTATTTTTAATAATGTAAGAGACATTTTCATAAAATATAAACTCTACACAATAAATGAAAAATTATTGGAAGATATTATTATTGAAAGAATTATTTTCAAACTACTATCATTTATAAAATAGAATAATTCCTAGGAAGCTAAGAGATGACTGACAAAAACAATCATTTTGATAGTAATTATTTACTATTATATAACATCTTTTCAACAACATACAATATTTAACAACTTGTAATAAATTGATAATTTATAGATTAAAACAAAAAGGAAAAAAATATGCATATATATACATGACTAATGCATTAATATAACATTAAATATTTGCAAAAGACATTTTAACAAGTAAAAGTATCAAGCAAAATTTAATTGCTAACATAAGAAAGAGAAATCCTACTTAATGCAATTTAAAATTTATACACTCAGCGCTCCATATAAGGACCTCTGTTGTCCATTATATAGCGACTTCACAAAAATACCATATATATTTACTTATTAGCAGCTAAATATTGGCTTAATTTTGATTAAAAAAATCTTTATTTTAAAAAATTAGGAGATTGATAAAATAATCAGTTATAATTGCTTTAAGATTTGTTTGTATCAATATATATGTAAAAGTACAATTTAAAATAATAAATTATTGGTGGAAAATACATTGAAAAGTAATATAAATGTGTTGGTTTCAAAAAACTATTACTAAGAAATATTCCCGCAAGTCAATACAAAACTCAAAGGAGATGAGAGAATAACACATGTTTAAGCTTGAAAATAAACCATCTAAAAGGGCTAAAATTTTACAAAACCAAAATATAAAATTTTCAAAAAAATGAAGAGAAAAAGATCCTGCACAAATCTTATGGAATTTAATTCTCTGTCCTTATATAATATTTTGTAGTTCAAAACGTTCTGATTAAAAGTTCTCATTAACAGTAAGTTCAGAAATTGACTATTTCTAAGACATGAAACCTCAAAGGTAAATAGTAATTCTCATTTCAATACCTTCATGACATTAGCCAATGTGCACCACGTGGATGCTGTCAGATCAGATTTTGCTCTTTTAAGGGCTGATTGTTTACACAAAACAATACTTAGAATTAGCCAAATATATATTACCTATAAACATAAGTAGTCATCAATTATTTGAATATTATTTACATTTTGTTGAGGAAATTGATTCGCTGCATCATAGTAGATATTTGATGTTATTTGAACTCGACACTGTAGATATCATAAGAACATATATTGAGATTATGCATACATTGAGATATAACAATCTCAATATATGTGCAAGAACCCAAAGTCCAATGCTGTGAGCAAACGCTCTTCAAACTCTCTTAACCACAGTGAGCATTGCTCATACCTCTCATGTTAAGACTCTGTCTCTTGGAAACTAACCATTTTTGGACTTAAGGTCAATGAGAGCTTTTGCTTAGGATGTTTTGAACTATAGCCTAATAAATTTTCAGCTAATATGACAGAGAATTAATTGCCATAAGATTTGTGATACTATTTGTCCTTCACAAAGAAAAAGCATACATTCTTTTAACCCAATAAATGTACACAAGAGTTCATGATAGTTTTCATGTGATTATATTTTTGATTATTGATATGAAATTATTGGCTGACTATTTAATCATAGGAACCACTATGAATTAAAATCTAGAGAGTCAGTCCCTTTCCTTAAAGAGTATCAAGGTATTTTACATTTAATGTGCTGTAATATAAAAAATAAAGTTATTTGATAAATTAACTCATACATTTGAAACATTCTATTTCTAAAACACAAAAGTTTTAGCCACTTATTTAACTAAATTTAAAAGCAAGTAAATTTAAGTTGCTATTATATTTGAAAAAGGGCAGACATTATGATGTGCATTAAAATAACATAATATCAATAGAATGGAAAACTAAACTTTAGGCATTGGTTGTTATAATGGAATAATCATTGTAATGGGGTGTCTTACTAAATAGCACAGACTGTATTAATAAATTAAATTCCTGATTTAAATAAACACACATCAATTTTGAAAGGTAATAATGTTCTAAATAGTTTTGATTTAAATTACTAATGAAGCAATGATTAATAGTATAGAAAACTTTTTGATATAATGCAAGATATGAATCATTTTTAACTTTATATACCTCAACTAATTTGCAATAAACTGCCTAGAATTATAGTCTCAAGTTCAATTAAAAAGCTAATATTTTAAGCAGTTCTGATGATTAAATGAACACCAGAATCAGTAAACACTGGTTTGCTTAGTTCACCAACCTTCAAAGCAAATGAAGCGTCTTCAAAAGGTTTTTGCATAGCTCCCCTGCCAAAGAGTCCAAGATCTCCACCTCTTTTAGCAGAGCTGCAGTCACTATATTTAGATGCTAATTCTTCAAAATTAGCTTTACCACTCATTAGTTGCTCATAATACTCTAGAATAGAAAAAAACAAAATTAAATTTCAAAGCAGAAACAATTTCAATCTAGTTTTATTTGTATAAATCACGAAATATTCATAACAACGTTTGTTAACATTAGCTTTCACCACATTAAGCACAATTTACAGACTATTGCAGTAATATAATTTGAAATCCAAAAACAACATCTTAATATGCCTACAAAGAACAAAACTTCATTCTCATTGCAATAAATATAATAGTATTTGAACAAACGATTCTAGAAAGTTTTGTTTTTAAAAAAAACTAATGAGAATAAAACTTTTTAGGTAATAATTATCTGGCAACAGTAATTAGTAAGTTATGCAAATGGTTTCAAAATAATAAATCAAAGCTTAAATAAATAAATTTAAAAAAAGAACCCACGTTCAAGTAATTCACAATTAAATCATTTTTACGTTTTTTCTCTGTATTATAAAAACATTACAACTAAGTCTTAATTTTTTGTTTTGCAAGACAAATTCTTAGACAAGCTTAATTTACAAACAATTGCAAAAACTTTATAATAAATGTAAACATAAACTTTCACCTTATAAAAAATTATTGCAATATAATTTGCAACCCTGAAAGAGCATTGTGATATGCTTTCAATGACAAAACTTATTGCAATAAATACAAGATTATTTGAACAAAAAATTCTAGAAAGATTTGTTTTGTTTAGAAAAAAAAATAACGAAAATAAAACTTTTTAGGTAATAATTATCTGGCGACAGAAATTTGTAAGTTTGAAATAAGCGTAATTTACAAACAACTGTTAAAGCTTCATAACAACATCTGTGAACATTAACTTTCACATTAAGAACAATTTACAAACAATTGTAATATAATTTGCAAGACTAAAAAAGCATCTTGATATGATTTAATTGACAAAACTTCATTGCTAATAAATATAACTGTTTTGACTCTTTTTATAATTTCATTAACAGATGGCGCCAGTGGTACTGTTAATCAAGAAATATTTTGTTTTTGTTATTTTCTTTCCTTTTTTTAGTTTCAGTTTAGATTTATTCATTACATTGGTAGATGAGTAATATTTATGTTTGGCAATATGGCCATTGAAATTTCAATTACTCATTTATAATTCAATGAAAAATATTTCAGTGTTATCTATAANCCCCTCTTCTGGCTGCACGCCTGCCATAAGAACCCGTTTATTACGAGCACTCGAATTTAACGAGTACATGTTACGGTCCCTTTGTGCTCGTTATAAACGAGTTCAACTGTAACTACACTGTTTAAAATAAAATAGTTCGTACATGTAAATCAATACATTGCAATTTCAAATAAAATTTAGAAAAATGTTTAATAAAAAAATTCCTGACAAAAAAACAACAACTTCATAAGCAAATGTTTTTAATAGAAAAAAGAGATTTTTTTTTGATAAAATGCCTTCCACTGAATCTATGCTAAAGAATTACAATTTTATTAGTATTAGTTAAAAACTCTATGAAGTGGTAATATTGTGTTATAAAAGGTAACACTAATAAAAGTAACAAACACTTTTATTTTACCATTTCTTTCCTTATATTTTCACATAGTTAGTTAAGTAAGTATATTAGTTAAGTAAATGAAAAATACTTTATATTTTTATCTGATAACATAAATTTGATCAGACATGACATACAATGAAAAATAATAACATAAAATTCATGAAAATAGATAATAAAATATATTGCTAAACTGAGGGGACAGGGTGCTCGTCTCCCAATGAGGTTCCCTGGGTTCATATCTCAGCAATGGCTGGTTGATACGCATTCTACATCCTGCTCACACCGACCACAGTGTTGACACAAGATATCCTCAGTGATGATGGATCATGGGTTATAAACCAATTGCTATCGAGCTGACAGTAGGAGGTTTTCGTTATTTACCTTTCCATGCAAGTTAGTTACATCAAATAAGTCCACCTCAAAGGTATTTTTTCCCAATACCAGCTACAGTAACTTCCTTGTCTTCTGGATTGGGTACAAAATTACAAAGCTAAGGACATGAACATAGGTAGTCGTAAACTCAAAATTGGGTCAGCTATTAAACGACGGTTATAAAAATAAGTATATAGATACAAGTATACTTCTATTTTAGTATTAATATGAGCTTCTATTTTTTAATTCACAGCATATTCTGTTTTAAAAAAAAATTTTATTCATAGTTAATAATTATACAGAGATTGATTATAATTCTAGAAAAAGAGATTGAATAATTCTATATTCAATCTCTTTCTATAGAATTATAATCAGATTATAAGAGACTGAATAATTCTATAGAAAGATAAGAATCTATAGAGATTCTTTTGTGAATACATGTTTAATTCTCATTATTATTACAAATATTTTCAATACAATTATTTATTTATTTTAATGTATTTATTTACCATTTATGTACTTTTTTAGTAATTTTAAATATACTATATTTGGCATCTTGAAATAAATAGCTCAGAAATATTAGAAACTAAGCTAGATTAAGATTGCAATTATACTCTAATTAAAAAAAAAAATTTGCTTTCATGTATAAAAATTAAAAAAAAAAAAAAAAAAAGGAA
>NC_092209.1:72353441-72363371 GCF_043381705.1 Parasteatoda tepidariorum
AAAAAAAAAAAAAAAAAAAAAAGTTTCTTCCAACCATGGTTGAAATTTACATATTTCTAACATAGTGTTTTTTAATTCAGGAGAAACATATCACTCCTGCTATAGACCTTTAATTTACGTTGTCGTGTCTTTCATTAAGGTGTAAAAAAAATGTTTTTACCAACAACTCTTTGATCTTAAAACACATTTTAAAGCTGATTATCTCAAGTGGAGAATTAACATGAAAATATCCTCCTAAATATTCTTCTAATAAGTTCCTAAAATGTGTAAACCAAAAAATAATTTTATAAACATAAATAAATTAAGTTTAAACAGTATAAGTAATTTTTTTACCTTCAATAATTTTCAATGCTTCTTCTTTGGTTCTGGTGATATTTTCTTCCCTCCAAGACGAAGGACGCCTTGAATCTCTATGCTTAACCAACAAATGACTGCAACGCACTTGATCAACTGAATTTCCAGTACCAGGTCCAGGTTCAGCTGGTTTTGTTGGTCTATCCCATTGACTTTCTTTAGTATACACATTTAAGTAGTATGCTTGACCTTCAAAATAGAAAAAAAGATATATTAAAATAGAATATATAAAAAAGAATAATTTATATCTTTATATCATAATAAAGGAGTTTTGTATTAAACTAAGAGCTTAATAAACACTTTTATTTTGAAAAAGATCTTTAAAGTTTAAACATTGCTCTTACTTGTAAAGAAAAAATTATGCCGTAAGCTTTCAATTGGCAAAATCTATTAATCTCCAACAATCATTTAAACCAGTGTTCCCCAAACTTATAACTTTTGTACACCCTTTCTAAATTTTTCATAATGCTGTGTACCACTAATAAAAAAATGAATGTATTTTTGACTATAAAAAAATTGAACAAAAGTTAAAAATCATAACTGGCTGTTGACACCTGCACACTTCTGTAAAAAATAGCTAATAGAAAAAAATGTAATTTCATGGCTAGCTTTGATATTAAATAAATTTTTTTGTAATTTTCGTTTATTGCAAGATATTTCACATAAGAACGTGTACCCCAGGAGATATGCGTACCATACTTTGTGAAACATTGATTTAAACTGATTGTGTCTTAATTGCACTTTAGACATTTTACTATGCTGCTAAAAGAAACTCTTCTCTTAAAAATTTTTAAGATAATCTACTTTTACCTTCATCCTATTAGATATTTGAAAATTTATGATCTAGAAAGTACCAAAAATCTCAATTTTTTTTCCCTAGGAATGTCTCTTTGAGCTTTCTTTAACTAAGCTTTAAAACTTCAACAAGCACATTTTGAAAAGAAATTAGGAATACTGCAATTAAACATCACTATGCAACATTTAAAGTTTTGTTGAAATAATTATTAGAATTCAAGGAGCTGATAAACTGACTTTACTAAAAACTATTCCAAGAGTTTAAAAACTTACACAAAACTGAATGCTCACATTTGATAAGACTTATTACTGAAAATTATTTGAAAGAGTTTTAAAAAATGATCATGTATAAACCATTTTTTCACAAAATTAAATAGAAAAAAAAACTGTAGAATAAAAAAATAAATAATAATTATAAGTTATACAAATACATATAGTAAAAAACAATTTATTAAAGAATAAATAAAAAAAAAAAAAGATTTTGAATAGGAGATAAAATAAAATAAATACTTCAAAGTCTTCTTCAATATAATCTTTTCTTCAATAAATATTTTCCAATTCAATAAATAAATTAATAGTTTACTAAAATTTAAGAAGAAATTTATTAAAAAATATGCAAAGAAAGTTATAAAAAAAGATTTGAGTCAGAAAATTAACAAAAATTCTATAGCACACAAACTAAAAATAAAAATCTTATATTTATAAAAATAAAATGCATTGTTGAGATTTTTCTCTTTTTAACATATTTTTCAAGCTTCTCACTCTTATTAAAAAAAAGATCTATTTCTATATCGAAAATTATTCTCACCTTTAACCAACAAACTAGTTATTCAATTATGATTATCGCCATTAATTAAAAACTTGACACTTAATTAAAATTAGATTAATTGAGAGTAAAATTTTAAACATCAATTACATTTCTCAAAAAATACATAAAATAACATACATGTGAAATTCCAGTAGAGAAACTAGATTTTTATTATAGAAAACTACTCAGCCATACTAATATTGTAAATAAAAGTAACTAAGAGAAGAGAAACAAATATTAGTTACAAATAATAAAAATTGTTTACTTTAATTATGTTTTTAAACCATATAAGAAAATAGTTTTCTAGATTAAGATTTCTTATTTCTGAGAGTGTAATTTTAACTTTTATTAAAATTGAATATTTAAATTACGGGCACACAACCTGTAGCCTAATGTGGCTTGTGAAAGATTATAGTGCGATAAAAATTAATTTAAAAAGCTACATAACTATCATAAAATTTTTTAGTTATTTTTCACTCATTGAAACTAATTACAATAATTAATGCAAAAAAACTTGTGAATAAATCACAAATGGAAGTACAGAAATGGACATACCATAGTTTTGATTCTATAAACAAGAACCTTTCTCAGTGTCTAAATACCAAATGATAGAACAGAAGTAGATACTAGTCAAATACTTTTTGATACTTAGACATTGAGAATGGTTCCAGCTTATAGAACCAAATTTATAATATGTCCATTTCTGTACTTTCAGTGTTTAAACAGTGAGGATGGTTCTTGTTTATTGAACTGAAACTATAGTATGTCTATTTTTGTACTTTCATTTGTGCTTTACTCAGGGTTTTTTTTTTCTTACTTTTTTAGACTACATAGCAAAAAATATACCTTATCATTTCTGGATAATTTAAATAAACTTTAAAAAAATGCCAAGATTATAACATTATAATTGCAAAAGGTAGAAGTGCTAATACTAGTTTCAAAAGAAAATTGTTTCAATCTTTCCTTTTATAAAATTTCTTTTAACAAAAATTCAAAAAATGTTCGAAATTAATGTAGTTCAAAAATTTATTAAAAAATGAAATATATAATCTATATACAATAAAATAATTTAATATTTCTACTAAGGAGGTTAAGAACTTGTTACAATTTAATTTTTCCTATAAACAAAGAAATCAAAATTTAAAGTATATTTTTATTCAAAAATATTGCAGACAGATTTTTATGTGGCTTACAATCAAATGTACTTGCCTTAAATTTTAAAGACAAATTGAAACTGTTGCTATTACATTTAGAAATAAGTATAAATTGTTACACAAATTGAGCTGAATCCTATTGTAGGCCCCCCAAGTCAGGGCCGTATTAACCTATAGGCACGTGCCTAGGGCCTACGAAATTCAGGGGCCTACGAAAAACTTGGGAGAAAAAAAAATTTGTTGACCAAAACAATTTAGCTTTAAAAACAACAAGTGTATTTTGCACAAAATTATGAAGATACAAATAAAAATATAATATTTTTCGGTAATAAATTATTTTGCAGAATCTTATGATCTTATATATTACTTTTTTGCGATTTTTGGATTCAACGAAATCTTGTATTATGCTGTCAAATTTTATGAAAATGTCGAATATTAATAAAATGTCAAATATTAATAATATGTCGAATATTAATAAAAATGTAAAAAAAAGTATGCAAGAAAATTTTAGCATATATTTTGAAAAGAGGGGTGGAGTGGGGGAAGGAGAGGAGCCTAGGAAAGGTAGTACTGTCCAAGTACAAGAATTTTTTTCTTTCCCCTACAGCTCTTTTTCGAAAAAGGTTGTGCACCCACAACTTTAGGAGATTATTCACCAGGTATTATTTACGTTCTAAATTTAAAAAAAGAAAAAATTACTACAAGAAAATTATCTCTCTATAATTTTAAGACTTTGTGATTTAATGATATCATTGTAAGTATTTTAATTAAATGTGAATTCACAATTTTTTTTCTCTATTTTATAGCTAATAAAAAACTAAAACCCAGAGCTATTTTATTTAAAACAGCAAAATAAATATTTAAAAAAAAATACATTAACACTTCCCAAATGTAATGTCTTAAATTAAACGAACAAACCAGTTGATCGACTCATTCTCTTCTCCCATCCTTTAGGTAATTCTTCATCAGACATTGTATGATTTAGAAAATTAAAATGAGAGAATCTGGAAGAAAATTTAAAGCAAATAAATTAAATATTTTTATTTTCGAATCTTTGAGCGAGCCTTTACAGTTAAGTTCTTCTTTTGACTAGCAAGCACAAAATAATAATAAACAAAATTTACTGCCAGATTCGCCTGATAAGAAATTGAAACTACTTTTGTTTCAAACCGGGAAATTATAAGGAATTAATTTTGTCATCATAATGTTGAAAATTAGGAATGCTTTTAAAATTTGAAACAATAAAATAAAAGATTTCAGCTGTGCATATTTGAATCTTTTATTGCATAATTTTAATTATTAAATAAAAAACGATTAAAGAGTTTAAATCGAAAATTTAATCGATGAACTTTCGGCTGCTACGAATACGAAATAACGAAAATGCTACTAGATTTGTTTTTAAATTAAAATCATTGTTTTCTATTTTGTTTAAAACTGTATATTAAAAAAAAATACTCTGTTCGATAAACACTTGTATTATTATTACTGAGAGCTATGTATGCCAGACAACTTTCAAATCGAACTGAATTACAATGGGTTGAAATTAATAAGCATGTTAAAGATGCTTTAGTACTTATGGATGATGCAGCTGCTGAATGCTTACATTGGCATGGAGGATTAAAAAAGATTTTAGATGGTGGTGCGATCTCTGTGGAATCTTTTTCTCCATTTGTGGTTAGAATAAACAGTATATTGGTTTTTATATGTTTTTCATATCCATTGCACTAAAGAAAATATTTATTAAGTTAATTTCTAGTGGTATGAATTCATTTAACTCGTAAATAACATTATTAAACCACAAATATATTAGGGATATTTCCGTATCGTTATCTGTCGCGCCAACTACAATCGCCAAGGTGCCAAATAGATTTTAAACTTCCAATTTTAAAAAAAAGAAGAATCATATAGATGTTTGCCCGGAGGTTACTATGAGTTATACCTCTGTGATGTTATTTTTTAGTTTCTTGCTGGCCACTGCCCGAAAGTTTCCAAGACTTGGCGATTATTCTGCCGCAAATCGGGATACAGAAATCTCCCCGAATTATTAGTGTTTCCCACATTATAGATAGGTCTAGCAGACATTAAAAAAAGTTAGAGTATGCTAAATTCCATCTATACAAATTACTCATTTTATCTTTATTTAAAACGAAGGATAAGTTTTTTTACAGTTTTTCTTCTACCTGTGATTAAAAGTCGGAATAGGTTACAGTATAGAAAGATAAAATATTATAGAATATATGCTTGTTATCCAAGCTAAGGTAAATATTTCTGTATACCAATATGACCAGAAATAATCTCCAAGTCTTGACGTCCTCTGGGTATTGGCCTGTGGAAACTAAAAAAAACATCACAGTAGAACAACTAAAAGGGTATAACTCGCAGTCACTTGGCAAATCTTTACATGTTTATTTTAGGAAGTTTTCAAGTGTAAAATTCATTTTGCTCCTTAGCGTTCGTAGTTAGCATGACATTGAAATATTTCCGATATTTCTATATCAATTCCTCTTCACATCACCTAAAATACCAAAAGACTTACGTAATTTTTAAAAAAAATTTATCTCATGTTTTTTTCATTTTATTATTACTTATGAGTTCCCGATTTTGGGGCATGTACTATAAGGGAAACTTTCTCAGCTAAATAGAACACCGAAGTCAAGCATCACTGGCTGCGGTTAGTAAGCAGGGGGTGACCACTTTAATCAGCCTGGATAGGGACTGAGGGTGTGCGGTATCGGTCCTCATTAAACTATTCTACCATAAAGTGCTCAACTTCCCTCAGGTCATCGGGCTACAAAAGCAGAGGAGCCATCGCTTATGCAGAGGATCAAAATTACAATGGCATGTCTTCGGATCATCCTATGGGATGTTTCCCAGACCGTCGCCAATAGCCCATTGTGCCTACCTCTCTTCTCTGCTAAGGGTTTATATCAATTCATAAAATATTTTTTTCTAAGATTCTAACTTCTGAAAAGTGGAATTTGAAATTTGATTTTTTATTTTAATAAGTTAAATTTATGTATATTCTAAAAAAAAACCTATTTGTCTGAGTTTAATTTTTAAAAACGTAAATAATCCTTCAACTTCAATTTTATAAGCAAATCTCTACATGTAATAAATTGATGCACAAACTATATTGAGAGGATTATGTACGCCTAAAAAGTTGCCAAATTTTTGTGATAACCAGACAGTTAAATTAAAAAATACATCACGGTACGGGACCAACCTGAAGGCCACCTCTATATAAATCATTATACATACATATATATATCTTAAATTTTGTCAATTCAAAAAATTGTTGGGGCCTTGGTTGGTAGTTGGCATAAACAGATTCAAATGCTGCAATATCCCTACTACAATCACTAACATTTTTAACCAAAGAGTAAAGGAAGTTTTAATAAACAAATTCAGAGGAAAAATATTTTTACAGTATGCAATTAGTAATATGTGTTTGTTTTCAAATAAATTATTAAAACATGTATAAAATATGTTTTTTTTCTTATAAATTTATAAATTCAAATATGATTCATAAAAATTTCAGATGGTAACTTAATTTACATAAAATGTTTCTATATGAGCTTTTATATCAAATAGAATCCTTAATATGCTTTTATTTTTATGAAAAATAAAAATTAACACTGACTATTAGAATGTTAATATTATTGTTTCTTTATAAACAAAAATTATAAAACTCATAAAAACAAATTTCTTTTAAAATAGAAATTATCTACTATTATTTACATAAATATTTTCTTATTAACTAAGTATGCCTGCTATAAGTTTTTGATTGTTATTAGTTTAGGATTGCTTATAGATTTCACTAAAATTTATTTAAAAACTCTTTGCAGATAGCTGATTCTAAAGTAAGAAAGGCTGTGTTCATAATTATGTCACCATTAACTGGTGAAAACTGGAGAACTTTAATAGTCATTATCAGAGCGAATAAATTCAAACATTGTGTCATCATTACTCCTCTGCCAGCAAAACTTCATGGTGGGATAACCGATGAAACCGAACAAAGCTTCATTGGTATTGAAAATTATCTTTTACGCTGGACCGATAATGTGGTATGTGTGTGCTTAACTTTTTTTGAATTTATAAATTTTTAATTAAAATTTAATTATAATTTTTTTAAATATCTTTAAGTGTCTGCATATCTAGAATGGAGTGAAAATCAGTGCTAAAAGAATTAGTATGGTTAAAATGGTGTAGTTTCTGCGAAAGAGATTCTGCGAAAGAAAGATTCATCATTTAGAGTTCTGTAGCCAAAAAAAATTAGGAACCACTACCTTAGTTCATAAGAATTAAAGTGTTTATTTAATTAAAGGTTATGTTTCATTAGTTTTTTTTTGCTGGATGTGTGTAAAGTATAATTTATAGCTACTTGTGTGACCTATGCTAACTACATTAAATGATTGATATTTTTTTGTCAACATATTGTTGTAAAAATGCAATATCTTAATCATTGTATTGTTTTTCTTTTTGCAGAATTTCACAGCTAATGTATGTCATATTCCTTTATTCACTTACCATGTGTCTCAAAATGTTTTCGTCATGCCCTCCTTTACTCAAAGATTTTCTCTTTCTGAATGTGGTTTATTGGAAATGAACCGAAAAGTGAGTTACTTTAATAAATAATTGTATTAGTTAATTTTGTGTTAATTGTATATTACTGTAACTGAACACAATTTTAACATGCATTAGCATTAAAATCAAAGAAGTTCTATTATTATTTTCTGATTAGATTTGTGTTTTTGAAGTCAAAACGTGGTTTTTAACACAACAGGGGTGAAGTTTTGTGATACTTTTTATTTAAACTTTAATTAGTTAAAATAAAATTAAGATATGTGTTTTTGGCAAAGATGTTTTTGGTCATGACAATAAAAACCATAGTAAAAGCTGATAAAAACCACCATGCATTAAAAACTTGCAAGTTCTGCTTCTGATTCATGCATTGTTATTATTATTATTATAGTGAATTTAAACAATTGCACAAAGAATAGATAATTTTATATGTACTGTTTTGAAAGAAAAAACTGAATATTAGGCAGAAATCTATTATTATTCTCAAGGCACTCTGTAATAACAATATTCAGTGTGTTTCGATTTCTAAATGCTATGTAGCAGCTCTAAAAACTTCTCAAAATGAAAACTGAGACTTATAAAACAAAAATTATTTGAAAAATCAAAATTGCAGGCAATAAACTTGACAGCCTTTAAAATTATTAGTAAATAATACTATTGGCTTACTTTTAATTTTATATACTTTCATTTTGTGATTAGAAATTCACAGTTTATGTTTTATATAACATTTCCTCTTGTTTAAATTGATTTCAATATACCTTGATCAAGTTTGTGGATTTTACATCTTTGGGTTCAAAACACAAATTTCATCTAAGCAATAAGATGTTTTGGTGTACTGTAATATTATCTAGTGGAAATTCCAAAAACTTATAAAAAAACGTTTTAAAATCAATGCTATGGAACTATTAGATGGGAAAATTCCGTCATTCAAAAAATATGGCTTACTGCTATGTCTGATAGAAAATCTATTTCGAGTTTCGGGATATGCGTATATCTCTACCATTTGATGCCCTGGTCAGTAAGAAAACAATTAATATGTGCTTTAATATGACAATTAATATGTGTCAATTTTCGTAATTAACTTAGTACAATTAGTTCTAGCAATCTTTCGTTTTGCTTTAAGTTTATCAATAGTTTCCATTTCGAGATTGTAAATAAATNTTCTATTAAGGTAATATTTTTTATTAAGTTATTTATAAGTTAAGGTAATATAAATATAATGTTACAGGAAATTAATATGGTTTTTCTTTCTTCTAACTGTTGTATGACTTTCTCTATATAGTTATGAATATAAGGACACAGCATTGAAAGAGGGAGCCTTTGGGAACACATACATCTCCCCAAAAATTTTTCAAAAACTTAAAAATTTTTTTTAATATTATTGCTTAACAGAAAGACATCTTTCATTAAAAAATTTACATGCTTTATTTATAATTTAACAGAATTATTATTTTTTAGAATTGTTAATTTATCTTATGATATATTTATTTTTTAACAAAATAGTTTCCTGGACTATTTCTAGTGTATGATTGTAGTAAGTAGTTATTTAATGTAGTTTTAAACATATAATAAATTTTAACTGTAATAATTTTTCTATATGGTTTAAAAACTTTTTTATGGTTTAAAATTTTTTTCATAAAAACTTTTTCTTTCTATTAAATATTTTTTAATGCGGAAATTTTTATTGTTTCAGAATGTTCAAATTATACATGGTTCTTCCAACATGTTTTAAATATGTAATATATTTTTGATTTGTTTGAAGCATAAATTCATGGAGAAAATTTAATGGGCTGTCTATGCCTAATAATCTTGTAATTTTTAATTAATGGGTGTGATATATTTCATTTGAATGAAATATCTCTTTTATTAGTACAGTACAGAACCCGTTATCCGGAAATCAGAAAACCGGAAGATCAAAAAACCGGAACGAAATTCGATAAATTTTCCAGCCATTTTTTTGAAAAAAATTCGTTTTTCCTCCTAAGATTTCAGGATTTTCCGTTCTTTTTTTTAAAGATGTTTGTTTACCTTGCCATCATTTTGGGAATAATCATTAGAGTATTACTTAATCGTTTTTTTCTTCTTTTTAAGATTATTTCCAAATATTTTCTTTTTTTTAGTTGAGTTTAACAATAAAAAAAAACTGCTTTTTGTAGAGATTCAGAAAACCGGAAAAATCAGTTATCCGGAATAGCGATGGTCCCGATCGTTCCGGATAATCGGTTCCCTACTGTATTT
>NC_092209.1:72366824-72406261 GCF_043381705.1 Parasteatoda tepidariorum
CCAAAAAATGATAGAAAATCTATTTCGAGTTTCGGGATATGCGTATATCTCTACCATTTGATGCCCTGGTCAGTAAGAAAACAATTAATATGTGCTTTTATATTTATTAATAAACTTAACAATGAAAAAAGTAATAATTAGACTGAAACAAAACAACAAAATATGAGAAATAGGAGCTTTCAAGAAATGCTCCTTCAGGCATGAGTGTATCGAGAACAACTGACAAATAAAATATAATTTGATTGGCGACGAATTGACGCCGCCAAAAAGAATTAATTCGTAACAATGTCACCCCCAAACTTTGTAGATCATAGTAAAGTGAATGAATTCTTTTTGCTCTGAAATGTTGTTATTACAGATTCATAATTTACTTTAATATTAAATTTTATTTTTCAGAGAACTGAAGAGCTTTCTCTTAAGTTACTAAATCCAGAAATGGAATCTTCTATTAAGGTAATATTTTTTATAAAGTTATTTATAAGCTAAGGTAATATAAATATGAAATCACAGAAAATGAATATGTATTTTTTTTCTAATTTTTATATTGCTTTCTCTGTATAGATATAAATATACGATAACAGCATTAAGAGAGGGAGCCTATAAGGACACATACCTCTCCCCAAAAATGTTTAAAAACTTAAAGAATTCTTTCCATATTATTTCTTAAGAAAACAAAAAGAAATCTTTCATTAAGAAATTTAGATGCTTTATTTATAATTAAACAAAACTATTTTTTTATTTTTAGAACTGTTAATGTTTCATATGGTATATTTATTTTTTAACAAAATAATTTCCTGAATATCATTTTTATGTAAAAGATATCTAAAAATTATTTAGAAAATTTTTTTTCCGGGAAGAATTGTGAAAGTTTAAAAGCAGCCATTTCAATGAATAAAATTCAAGCCTTTGGAGAGTTACACCTGATCATCCTTGGCTTTTTCGAAAAAGATATCAATGGTGTCATCAACTCAATATTTTGAGGAAAAGGCGCTCTCATGGTTCATGTTCAAACATGGAACATGGTACTTCCAACATATTTTAAATATGTAATCTATTTTTGATTTGTTTGAATCATAAATTTATGGAGAAAATTTATTGGGCTGCCTATGTTTATAATCTTGTAATTTTTAATTAATGAGTGTGATATCGGGGGTCTGTCCAGGCCAAATTTCACAAATTCAACTTTAGGAAAAATTGTAGTTTCACAAAATAATTTTTCTTTAAATTTTATTTTTGTATCCCTTAAGAAACGATAAATCCATATTTTTTTGTGGATTTTATAATAAAATTTTTTATTTTTCACAAATTATGTTTAAATTTTCACAAAATAGGTACCTCTCAGAAAAACCTAGACAGACTCCTGTATATGTTTCATTGGAATGAAATATCTCTTTTATTAGTAATTAATTTAAAATGCAGTGTGCAATTCTTTTTTTTTTATGTTTTAATAGAATATGCTCTAAATTATTTTATTAGATTATCACATAATTTCTAAAAATTTGAACAGGACAGGGTTATGGTGATCACTAGCCATATACTCTCTTTTCGAATATTACTTATTATGTTAAAAGAAGTTAGTATTTTTTCTTAATTTTTAATTAAACTAGTAACTATAGTGGATAGAAGTTTTTTTTTTTTTTTAATTTTTGGAAAAAGTTATTAATTGTACTAATGAAATACAAGCTTTCTTTTTAAAATATTTCCTTCCAAAAAGTTTCTTTTTCTTTTTAGCTTGTCTTCTTAGTGGCGATTAGATGATAGAATGTTTTTAAATAATTTTTACTCTAAATTGCTGTTCATTCAACAAAAGTTTTTTTTAGAATTTTCAATTATTTATTTTTATTTAAGTCTTATAAACATGGTTATAACTTGCCAAGTTTCTTACTGCTTTAATATTGAATGTATGATTCTGTGTATTTATTTATTTTTTAATTTGACTTATTACTAGCATAAATAGGTAGGAAAGGTTTTAAATACATATAAATACATAAATTTGCATTGATTTCCCATTCAAACTTTTCGTGTTTTCAGGGATATTTTTAAACATAACTGATAGCACAATGTATTTATTTACTGTATGTCTGAAATTATATTTATTATGCTTTTTTCCTTATTTATAATTATCTTTTTTTTTTCAAAATTTTTAGATATTAGCATATTTTCTCAATTCTCTGTTGGATACATTTCAAGTTAAAGGTGATTTTTATTCTCTTGGACCATTGAGTTATTTACTTGCATCTGAATTGGAAAGTATTTCTCAACAACAGAAAAAGAAATCAGTAAGTATTTTTCATGTTAAAAAATTTTAATAAGCATCATTTTTAGTAAATCGCAAGTGATTTAGTAAATACATCTGCTTTAGAATTTTATGATTCTAATGTATATATATATATTTTTATTTCTTAAACCTATGTAATATTGAAAAATTGAAATCCTTAAAAATTGAGAGACTTTTTTCAAGAAGGCTTGATTTTTTAAGAATTAATATTTTAGTAAAATTATTCTAAAATTAAGTAGTGAATATAATGAAGTTTTTAAAGTAAAACACCTGTGTATTCTTCTTCTATCATAATATGAAAATATCATGGCGTGATTTTTATTTTCTACTTAATTCATTTCGACTTAAAAAAAAAGTTGAAAATTTAGTCTGACAGCACATTAGCAACTACGATCATCATAGTTTTACTCGGTAGTGTTTCTGATGACGAAAAAAGGTTTTTGTTATGACAGAGGTAAAAACTGTCAAAAACTTGTTTTTTTCTTTATGTTATACAGCAAGCAATATGTTTCTTATGTGGTACAATAAATTAAATATTTTCTTTACGATTAACAACTAATTTTGCCATTGTCTACATAATTATTTTAATATACTATAAAATATGAATTATTATTAAGTGAATTATTAAAAGTGCAACAAAGCTATAAATCAGAATTTTGCACTTATAAAATATCAAAAATATGTTTAAAAATTTGTGCACCATACAGATTATATTTTGTTACTGATATCCATTCAAGATCTATATCCTTTACCATACACTTGGTTATCTGTGTATAATCTTGGAATATTTATCCTAAATTTGTAACTAAAGGTAAACTAGTATCGATGCTATTTTATCGAATTTTAAAACTTTTATTTAATTGAAAACTCACGGCAATGCAAGGCACAATTGTATATGAAAAGGCATTTTTACTAACCAGGGTTATTGAGATGAAGCATGTGATCGCAAGTGACTAGTTTTGCATACTTTTCATTTTCGAATTTCAAAAATACATTATTATATTTTTATTAATAATATTAAGTCATTTTTTGTCCAATATCTTTTAAAACTAAATTTAATGCTTTTAAGATTTGAATTACCTTTTGTTTAAATGTTAACTAGTTAAAGTAAAAAAAAAATGTCCAGAAAAAAATATTTTTTTTTACAAAGAGGTTTTTTGGCACAAACGTAAAAATCATGATTAAAATTGTTATGGGTCAAGAACTTGCCAACCCTGATTGCATTATATGTAATGAGATACATCTCAGATCTAAAAAGTTTAAAGACTAGTTCTTGTAAAGCAAAAAGTTCCACTTTCTAATGTAATGTTTTTGGTATATAATATCTTTGATTTGAGGAATCCAAGACTAGGCACACTGTATCTGAACAAATTAATTGCTATTTTTTGCCCTCTAGATTTTGAATTTGTTGTCACAGCAGTAATTAGGTTATTAAAAATTTAATAATGGTGAAACTGCACTGAAATTCTTTTTACTTGTTTAAGAAAAATGACAAAGTGTCTTATGAAATGAAATACGTTGGATAATGAAAGTCCTTCTGTAAATAGGAAATCATTTCTATCAGCTAAAATAATTCATTATACTCAAGTTCTGTTGCTTACAACAACATTAGAACAGCTTTGTTCATTAAAATTTTGTTTAGATTTCTGTTTGAAATTAATTCAGTATTTTTTATAAGGAATTATAATTTATTTGTTTATAATAATTCCAATTTTTGTTTTTTATTTTTAGACTTATTCAAAGAAAGCTTCTTTGATTGTAGTTGATCGAATTTTAGATCTAGCAGGCCCTTTGAGTCAGTCATATGACACAATGTTAGATAAAGTTCTGTTATCTTTACCTCATATTCCTGGACATGTTTTTGATGTTTGTGTAAATATGGAAGATTTATCTGCTTGTAAAAGGTATTTGCTTCAAAATCTTTAATTTTAAAAATGTTTTATGTTTTAATGTTATAAAACTCATTTAGAATATATAATGGGTATTTTTATTTTATATTTTAAGTAATGTTTTATGTAACTTTTAGGAGAAGTAATATTATATAAAATAATCTGTTAAAACAATGTTTTTGTGTAGGGTCAGGTCAGTTTACTAGTTTTTAAAGTTGGGGATAGTTTTTTTCATTTCATATCATAGTGTTGTAAATTTGAAGAATCTTACTACTAATAAATAAGTTTAAAAAGTAAAAATAAAATTATAATTGATTCTTAAAATGCAAAATCTTTATTTTTATTTTACAGTGTTTTCATAATTATTTTTGTAAATTATGAAAACTTAAATAATTATATTTATTTTGCAGAATATATTCAAAAAGTATTAAGATCTTTTAACTTATTCTGAATTCAGTTTGTAAAACTTGCATAAGTTATAATGATTTTAAAAATTTAGAAGTGTTATTCTAATGCATCTTGCAAAATCTTAATTTAAGTTGTTTGTACGGAAAAAAAAATTTCCGGAAAAGAAAAAAGCAGCCGTCTCTCTTTTCCTGTCATAATCTTAAATTTAAAACTATGTGATCATTATAGCTGTTACTTTATGATTTATTATTTTCAATTCATTATTTTGTTGCAGTGCTATGGTATTTGGTAGACCTTTGCTAGCTCCAGGTTGTATTGCTCATAAAAGTGATTCTTATGCAGAAGCCTGTTTAAATGCTATTTTGTACAAAAATCCAAGAGTATGTTCTTCTCAATTTTTATTATTGTTAATTACTTAAACATAAATTTTTCTGTCAACTTTTCATGCTTAACTCGTTAGATTATTTAAATAAATATTTTTCTGAATTTTAAAAAACGTGATGAGTATCAAGTTTTTTCTTCTTAAATGTTGTAAAATATATTCTTTTTTGATTTGAAGTCCAAGAAGTATTCATATTATAAAATGTAAATCTTTGTGAGACATGTGCTTTTTTAAATTTATGTTTATGTCATAAATTGAGTGTTAGAAAAGTGTTTCATTTTCTAAAGAACAATCATAATTGGAACAGTTGCTTAGCTTTTAAAAAAACTTGATAGTTTAAAATCTTTTTATTTATTTATTTTTTGTAAGAAAAAATTGTAATTAAAAAAATATTTCTTAAAAGTACCAACAAAATAGACCAGATTGTTGTTTGAAGATGCAGGATCTAGCAAAACATATTCTACGAGCATCCATGCTTTTTAATTCACTTATGCATTAGCATTTATACCTGGTCCAATACAGTGCAACCTTATAAGAACACAATGAAATCTAATCATACATATTTGTTTGTTTCCTTTCATTTGCTTTTTTACTTTGTTTTATAATTTCCTAAGAACTAAGAACAATGATGGCTGTTAAATTATATATGTTCTTTTTTGAAATTTTACTCAAACCTTTAAAAAATAAACAACATTTTATTATTTTTGATATGCAAATTTGCTGTGCTTTAAATTTTTTTAAATTCCAGATTTATTAGAAAATTAAAAAAGAATTTTTTAATCATTGGCGTTTTTTAATGTTAACTAGTGAATAAACATTTTTTATTTTTCAATTTAAATATAAAATAATATTTTTGTACATATTTTTTAAAAATTCTGAAAAAAATTAATTTTAATTTCTCTCATTTTATACAAATTCTTCATGAAAGGTGTTGATATTGACTTTTTAAAAGAAAGTCATTTTGATTTTTCTGCTTACAGTGAAAAATATCAGTGAATTTGAAATAATTCAATCAAATTAGTTGAAAATTATGTGATAATTTCCTTGGCTGATTTGATCAGTTTCATATAAAAAGAGCTGTCTTATATAAGACTAATTGTAAGATGGAAAATAAAGTGAAATGCTTGCAAATTAACATTCTAATGAAGATATTATTTTTCTGTATTTTCTTTTGATACAATTTGTTTCATACTCTCAAATAACTTAGTAAAAGAATTGTTTTATCAATGATATTTTGCATTAAATTTTACAATACAGGTTTTTAAATTTTAGTATTTTTTACACTATTTTGCTTGTGCATGTATTATTACTAAACTAAAACTAAACTCAGCGGCGGGACAGCCCAAAGAGGGCCAAGGCCTACTGTGCCCATCTCAGTTTTCTTGACCTTTGGGCTCTGGGGTGCAGGAGCAGATGTTCCGGTTAGGTGGTCAGCCGAATGCAAAACCCCCAGTGTTTAGTTCCCAAGCATGCTTGGTACTCATTTATCGACCCACTGAAGGGATGAAAGGCTGAGTCAACCTTGCCCGGCCCGAGGATAGAACCAGGGGCCTGTGGCACGACAGAGCGAAGCGCTACCGCTCAGCCACCGGGCGTCAAAAAGTGTCTGTCCCTGGGATTCTAACCCAGGATCCCTCCCTCCATTGCGCACTTGCTTGTCTGGTGGCCTTCCATCCAGTCCACGGTGATACGGCTGTATTATAACTACACATAAAATAGGTTTTGTAAAATTGAATTATATTTTTTATTGACTTTTTAGTTATGATTTGTTATGTATTTTTCCATACCTTCTATTAAAACCCGAGCGAGTATTGCCCTAAGCATTGCAATTCAAATCAATAAAAATTTTCTATACCATCATTCAGTGTTTTCATCTCAGAAAAAAAATGGGTGAGAATTTCTCACCCTTTCTCAAAAGAAGGGTGAGATTTCAAAGATTTAAAAAAAAAAAAAACACCAAGAGACTTGAAAAAAAAAATCATTTCTTTAATTATAATGCATTTTTAACATCTTCTAATTTTTAAAGCATTGAATATTNTTTGTAACTAAAGGTAAACTAATTAAAGTATCAATGCTATTTTATCTAGTTTTAAAACAACTTTTATTTAATTGAAACCTCACATCAATACAAACCACAGTTGTATATAAAATGGCATTTTTAGTAACAAAGGTTATTGAGATGAAGCATGTGATAGCAAATTACTTGTTTTGCATGCTTTTCATTTTCTAGTTTAAAAAATACATTATCACATTTTTATTAATAATATTAAGTCATTTTTTGTCAAATATCTTTTAAAACTAAATTTAATGCTTTTAAGATTTGAAATACTTATTGCTTAAATTTTAATCAGTTGAAATGAAACAAAAATGTCTGCAAAAATTGTTTTTTTTACAAAGAGGTTTTTGGCATGAACTTAAAAATCATGGTAAAAATTGTCATGCGTCTAGAACTTGCCAACCCTGATTGCACTATATGTAAAGACATACATCTCAGATCTAAAAGTTGAAAGAATAGTTGTTGTAAAAAATCAATGGAAGTTTAAAAGCAAAAAAGTTCTCCATTTCTAGTGTAATATTTTTGGTTTATAATATCTTTGATTGGAGGAATCCAAATTGATTTGAGGAATCCAAGACTAGGCACACTGTATCAGAAAGAGTTAATTGCTATTTTCTGCCCTCTAGCTTTTGAATTTGTTGTCACAGCAGTAATTGGGCTATAAAAGATTTAATAATGGTGAAATGTGCACTGAAACGCTTTTTACTTGCTTAAGAAGAATGACAAAGTGTCTTATGAAATGAAATCCGTTGGCTAATGAAAGTCCTTCTGTAAATAGGAAATCATTTCTAGTAGCTAAAATCATTCATTATACACAAGTTCTGTTGCTTACAACAAAATTAGAACAGCTCCGTACACTAAAACTTTTGTTTAGTTTTCTGTTTGAAATTAATTCAGTATTTTTTATGATAAGGAATTATAATTTATTTATTTATGATAATTCTAATTTTTGTTTCTCATTTTTAGACTTATTCAAATAAAGCTTCTTTGATTGTAGTTGATCGAATTTTAGATCTAGCTGGCCCTTTGAGTCAGTCATACGACACAATGTTAGATAAAGTTCTGTTATCTTTACCTCATATTCCTGGACATGTTTTTGATATTTGTGTAAATATGGAAGATTTGTCTGCTTGTAAAAGGTATTTGCCTCGAAATCTTTAATTTTCAAAATGTTTCAAGTTTTAATGTTATATGACTCATTTAGAATATAAAATGCACATTTTTAATTTATATAAAATAATCTATTACAGCAATGTTTTTGTGTTGGGTCAGTTTACTAGTTTTTAAAATTTATCACCGAAATGGGATAGTTGTTTCCATTGCATATCATAGTGTTATAAATTTGAAGAATCTTACTACAAATAAATAAGTTTAAAAAGTAAAAATAAAATTACTATTAATTTATAAAATACTAAATTTTTATTTTGGTTTGTTTTCATAATTATTTTTATTAATGAGGAAAACTTATAAAATTATATTTTACAGAATAGTTTCAAAATGTATTAACATCTCTTAAATTAAACTGAAGGCCAGAATAGTCTGATTGACAGGGCATTGGACTCATGTTTGTGGGAACGAGAGTTTGAATCCAGCTGACCGAAGACTCCCTATGTAGTAAATGGTGACTGGTGCACGTTAAATCTGGTGGGTCACAAAATCCTCAATGTTCTCATCACAAATCAATACCTCTGGGGCTACTGAAGTGGAGATTGATCATTCTTTGGTTCAGGTCAAAATTACTATCTCTGGATAAATGAATGGGTCCGTCCTATAAACAAGTGTGACTTATGGGTGTGGCAGAAATCGAATTCTTTTCAGTCGAATTTTGGCCATAGATGACACCACTGGAAAACAAGAACAATCGCACCCCCTCTGCCTTAATGGCCCACGACAACAACAGCAAATTATACTGAATTCAGTTTGTATGACTTATATAAGTTGTCAATGGTCTTATAAATTTGGAAATGTCATTCTAGAGCATCTTGCAAAATCTTAATTTAAGTTAACTAATAACTTATTGCTTGAATTACATTGCATAAATTAAGTACAAAACCATTTTTAAAAAAATTCTGTCCCTCTTTTTCTTTCATAATTCTAAATTTAAAACAATGTGATCATGATGACTGTTATTTCATAATTTATTATTTTGTGATTAATATTTAAAAATTTTTTTTTGCTTTTTTTGCAGTGCTATGGTTTTTGGTAGACCTTTGCTAGCTCCTGGTTGTATTGCTCATAAAAGCGATTCTTACGCAGAGGTCTGTTTAAATGCCATTTTGTACAAAAATCCAAGAGTATGTACTCATTTTTATTATTGTTAATTACTTAAACATACATTTTTCTGTCAACTCTTCATACTTAACTTGTTAAATTATTTAAATTAATATTTTTCAGAATTTTAAAAAATATGATTAGTATCAAGTTTTTTCTTTTTAAATATTGTAAAATATATGCTTTTTTGACTTGATGTCCAAGAAGTATTCATATTATAAAATTTAAATCTTTGTGAGACATGTACTCTTTTAAATTTATGTTTATGTCATAAATTGAGTGTTTGCAAAGTGTTTCATTTTCTAAAGAACAATCATGATTGGAACAGTTGCTTAGCTTTTAAAAAAACTTCATTTAAAATCTTTTTATTTTATTATTTTTTGGTAAAATAAAAATTGTAATTAAAAAAAATTATTTCTGAAAAGTGCCAACAAAATAGTTTGTTGTTTGAAGATGCAGGATCTAGCAAAACATTATCGACGAGCATCCATACTTTTTATTTCACTCGTGCATTAATTCACTCATACATAAGCATTTATACTTGGTCCAATACAGCCTCATGGAACACAATAAAATCTAATCATACAGATTTGTTTGTTTCCTTTCATTTGCTTTTTTATGATTAACTTTGTTTTATAATTTCCTATCAAGAATGATGGGGTTGTTAAATTATATATTTTCTTCTTTTTTGAAATTGTACTCAAACCTTTAAAAAATAAACAATCTTTTATTATTTTTTGATATGCAAATTTGCTGTGCTTTAAATTTTTTTTTAAATTCCAAATTTATTAGAAAATTTAAAAAGAATTTTTTAATAATTTTTGAATGCTATTTTTATTTATTTACTCTTTTTTTATGTAAACTACTGAATAAACATATTTTATTTTTCAATGTAAATATAAAATAATATTTTTGTACATATTTTTTAAAAATTATAAAGAAAATTAATTTTAATTTCTCTCATTTTATACAAATTCTTCATGAAAGGTCTTGACATTGACTCTTTAAAAGAAAGTCATTCTGATTTTTCTGCTAACAGTGAAAAATATCAGTGAACTTGAAATAATTCAATCAAATTAGTTGAA
Organism: Parasteatoda tepidariorum; assembly: GCF_043381705.1. Classification (NCBI taxonomy): domain Eukaryota; kingdom Metazoa; phylum Arthropoda; class Arachnida; order Araneae; family Theridiidae; genus Parasteatoda; species Parasteatoda tepidariorum. The sequence continues at coordinate 72,377,194 of NC_092209.1, forward strand.
AATTATATAATCCTTGGCTGATTTGATCAGTTTCATATTAAAAAAAAGGCTGTCTTATACAAGACTAATTGTAAGTTGGAAAATAAAGTGAAATGCTTGCAAATTAACATTCTGATGAAGATTATTTTTCTGTATTTTCTTTTGATACAATTTGTTTTATACTCTTAAATAACTTAGTAAAAGAATTGTTTTATCAATCATATTTTGCATTAGATTTCACAATACAGGTTTTTAAATTTTAGCATTTTTTACACTATTTTGCTTGTATTATAACTACACATATAATTGTATTATAACTACACATATAAAAAATAGGTTTTGTAAAATTGAATTATATTTTTTGTTGACTTTTTTCATTATGATTTGTTATGTATTCTCCCATACCTTCTATTAAAACCCAAGCAAGTATTGCCCTAAGCATTGCAATTCAAATCAATCAAATTTTACTATACCATCATTAATGGTTTGGTGTTTGAATCCATGAAAAATTTCTCTAACATGTACAAAACATGTAGTTTTGATTTATTGTATTTATTAGGAGCATTATGCATATTTTTTTTGTTTAGTGGATACTTTTTGTCCCCCAAATAATACAAAAACAAAATTGCTATTTTTATTTTTATAATAAAAACTTTTTTTTGACACATTGAAATTTTCTTTTGAACTTTCACCTATTAAATATGCCTTTTACTGTCAACTCTAAACTCGGTTGAATACCGTGTGGGGAAAATTATTTTACCCACATTTCTTTATGGGAGAATCTAAATTTAGTAGGGAAGTCTTTGTATAAATTTTCCACGTAACGGTTAAAAAGATATTAAATCAATTTTCGATTTAATGTTTATTTAGTTCTTTTTTTAAAAAATTCTCATAATTAAAATGATTTTAGGAAGCATTAATTGAAATGAATCGTCAAATCGTGGAATGTGCCGGTAAAGAGGGTATTAACGTAGATGCAAGCTCACGTCTGACCTCAGATATTTTAAAGAAAAAAGTTATCTGTTTTAAGTAAGTATAGAAATTTACTTGACAGTTAGGAATATTATTCTTTGTATAATATATTATTTGATAGCTGTTGGGTAACTAAGAGAAGTTAAAATCCTATTACATGACTATTCTAATTTATTTATGATTCATAAAGCAATTGTCCAAACTTCTTTGAATTATGTTATTAAATAAAGTAGATGATCCTTGGACAGCAAGAAAAAGTTTTAATAACTCTAAATTAAAACTAGGTAATATCAAGAGGAAATTTTAGAATATATGATGAAAAAATTATTTTATCTAAGGAAATATTGTTTTTAATGATATAAAATTGCTTAATGTATTATTGATTAATAATTTATTATTGTTATTAATATATATTATTAATATTATTAACTAATTTGCATATTTTTTACATTGGTTATTTTCTACATCCAAATGAAATTAATCAACTCAAAGAATAATATATTCACTAAATATAATAAATCTTTATATTTTATAGTATTTATTTTCGAATTTATCATTATCTAAAGTATTTTATTATCCTTATTAATAGTACTAACAAAATTATAATTAAATGTCACATTTGAAAGTGTTATGCCTCTATAATTATGACATTATTTCCATTCAATGGGCATTTGTTCGTTGATCCAAATACTGTTGCAAAATTACAAAGTGCTTATTGTACTATATCAGGACAGTTTTGGTCATAAAATTAATAATAAACAATTTTTCTTTTGTTGTTACTTTACTTTTTTATGATCTTTAGAAAACAATGAAAGTTAATGGCTGAAAACTGAATTTAAAGTAGTTTGCTAATTCAAAAAAGAAAAAAAATTTGGTGTGCACCTTTAAGAAATGCATAAATGTACTAACTGAATCACAGTTACAGGATTTGATCTCTACAGCTTTTTGTATACTGTAAGGATTCTTCATCAATTTCATTTTATTTTTTCTTCCTAGCAATTTTTTTTTACTGTTAGATTAGTATATCTAATTTTAACACATATTTATTTTATTTTACTTCATATTGGTAAGTTTGTTTTCTGCTTTTCTACTTTCATCTTAAACTCATTTAAAATTAATTTTTTTTATAGGCATGGACGCATTATAAAGAGTGACATTTATATCTTAGGATAATTATTCTTTATTTTGAAATGTCTCTTTTGCTGTCGTAAAGAAACACGTCCTGATGAGAACTTTATTTTTTTCATCAATTTATTATTATTTTTCTAATTATATTATGTATTTATATTGTAAAACATTTCAATTTTTTAACTTTTTTTGTTGATTTTTTTTCTTTTTAGGGAAAATCCAAAAGTCATGGCTAAATTTACTGGACTTCTTCAACAAACACTTGCAGTGATTCAAGCTTTAGAATTTTCTAGTTCAAAAGGTGTTGATAATTTAGCTGCTATTGAAAAAGCTTTGCTACAATATTTAACAACATCGAGTGAAGAGGTTCTAAGCAATATAATGCAGATGATAACTGAAAAAGAAGAAATGTGAGATTTGTATAATTTTTTTTGAACACAAATTATATTCTTAAATTTGTTGATTATCTTATAAATAATTAAGATGAATTTATTACTGGATGAATAAATTTACTAAATAAATTGGTTGTAATAATTATATGAACTGCTTTTTAAGTAAAATGAATCGCCTGAAAGTGAATTAAATATTTATAGAACAAGTTGCAAAGTGAATTCTTCCCGGGGTTTGAAAATTGCTTGGTAAATTGTTAGCTACAATTATTAATGAGAAATAATTGTTTATTATACCTCTGTGATTGTATCAATCATTTATCTGTTAGTTTCAAATTGCTTCTTCTCTCAAAATCTGTTAAATTTTATGAATCGTCATTTTAGAGTCATCAGAATCATCACAAAAATTTAATGCATTGTCACTTGAGAGTCATCAGAATGAATACAAAATTGAATGTGCTTTTAAGTTTAGCTGTCATTGTATCAAAAAGAGAACTTAAAGGTGCTAACTAATATACCTTTATTCATTCCTGTTTCGCCTGTTAATGATAGTTTCTGCTGGAAGGAAAAAAATCTAAGCTTACTAAAACCACAGAGCACTAAGCCTAAAAATAAGCTATTAAATTTCTTAACACAAAATTTAGCGCAGCATCTTAATTTCATTTGTTTAAGCATCAAAGTATACATTGCATAAGTCTTTCAGAAATTATACAAATGAAAAGTTTACCTCCAGTTTTAGAAAAAGACAGTTTTTTTGTTAGATTTAATTCATTGAAAACTCATATTTTTTTATTATATTATCTAAAGAAGTTTTAGAATGATATTAAGAATTGAAATATGTATATATATTTTTATTAAAAAAAAAAAAAAGAATTTCTATAGAAACTTACCTCCATTATTCTTACTATAATGAATAATGGAAATAATAATGGTAAGAATAATGGAGGTAAGTTTAAAAACTTACCTCCATTATTCTTACCTATTTGAAATGTTTACTTTTGGCTGAAACAAAATATTATTCAAATAATTATTTTTACATTTTTAACTTAGTTTCTTTGTTTGTGTAATATTTTTTTATAATATTCATCCAATGTTAATTGCTTTAATTAAGATATTTTTGTTTTTTTTAGGAACTACAAAATGGAAGAGATTATAATTTTCTTGGCGTTTTTTTACATGTTATCTGGGGAAACTGACTTAGCCAATGAATCTGCTATGCAGGTAATGCAGTATTTTTATCTCATTGCTTTGTTTTTTTATGGATTGGGATGGGAGTTATTTTATGTGTAATTATCAGATAAATGAACATTGCTTCATATTTTTTTTCTTGAGTTTTTGCATTAATATTTATGTCAAATGTAAATAAACATTCATTCAATCTATACAGTCAACCCCTAGATATCCACCCTTTTGGTCCAGTTGAAAATGCATGTTTTAACGTTAGGTTATTATGTCATGAGTGCACAAAAATATGGAGCTAAAGTAATACTGCAATCATGCATGAAAAATGCATTAAAAACAATGTGTAATCCAGTTAAAAATGAATGTTTTAAAGTGAGGTTATTATATCATGAGTGGACAAAAATATGAAGCTATATGTTAAAGTAATACTGCAATCATGCATTGATTAAAAATAACGTTAAAGTAATACTGCACGTTATACGTTACGCATAATATACGTTAAACTAATACTGCAATCATGCATTAATTAAAAATAACATGTTGATTTTTAGGCTGCAATTTTTAGTAAATAACATACGTCAGGATAACTGTGAAGACCCGCAGGAAATAATTTATTTGAAACTTTTCTAAATCAAATTATTAAATTTTGTTCGTTATAATCGACTGAATGGTTCAGCGTAGAAATTCTACTAGACATTAAAATAACATTGCGTCTATGGTTAACAAGCAGGACTTAATGCCTCTGTCATTATAATGGAATGTGGTTGCTGTACAGGGGTGGTCAAAAAATTCTGTAATATTTTGTCAGTTTAATTTTATGTATTTTGAAAACCTAAAAAATATTGCAATTTTTGTCATGTTCTGTAGAAGAATCTCCTGAAATTCTATAGTTTTTGTAACGTTAATTTTCAGTGTAATAGGAGCTTTAGAAATTCTACAATTCTTTCAATTTAATTTGACAGTCTTGTAAAGGTTGAGGGCATCATGTTGTAACAAGAAATTCGTTTTTTATTTTTATAGGCCACTTTGATGGAAACATTTTTTCAAGATGAAAGTATGGTTGATTTACTGTCAGTATTTGGTAAGAATCTTAATTATTTTATAGTTAATTTATTTACTGTATATCCCAGTGTATAAGTCAATTTTTCAAACCCCTAAAATTTTGCTTATTTTTTCTTTGGGAGAGTATATTCTCTTACTCAAAAATGGCAGTTGATAACTGCTTTTCAAGGATTAAAGGTTTCAAATTTAAAATTGTAATTTGAAAAATACATTGTTAACATTACATTTACAGACTATTGCTAATTTCTTCTAATTTTCCAGTGGATGAAGATGAAAAAGATGATGAAAATGTTTTGAATTCTGTTAGAACTCTCTTTAATATATTCAAGAGACTTGGTACTATTCGAAGAAGACTTACAAGATATAAGTAAGTTTGGATATAAAGTAGGTTCGTAAGATTTTAATTTCATAAATTTCTGAAAAAAATAACACAAAATGTATTTTTAATATATATATACCTGCAGCCTATAGCTTTAGATTAAATTGCTTTTTAATTATATTCTTATCATTTTTTATACCATAATTATTTTTATATCATAATAAATTATAATAAAGAGATGCATGTTACAGAAACTAAATAATTAGTAATATACAATGAGTAAGTTATTTGTTGCTGATAAAGCATAACTGTCTCTTCTCATAAATAAATTTTTTGCTTTTATTTTTTGATTGGTTCATATTTTTGACACTCATTAATCTCTAAAATATAGTTCTCATGCCTTGGCTCAAAAGAAATCTGCTAAAAATTTAAACCACCTAATGTTTTTTTTGTAACTTTCATTGTATATTTGGAATTAATTGTGGAAATGAAACAACTGCTCATTTATAAAAGAAAATTCTCACAAATAAAGGAACTACATTAAGTTCTGAGAAACTTGAAAAATTCCTTTATCTCATCATTTATAACTTTGGTGCTAAATGTAATTGATCTTTGATTTCAAAGAATTGTATATGGGTGCATTGTATGTTCCATCAAAAATAGTTTTCACAAAGACATAATTTTTCATGGTTTTTTAGTAAACAATGTTCATTTTCATAACATTGTAGCAAAATTAACTTTAAGCTTTTCATTTCATGACACTTTGTTATTATGAAAGGAAAAAGAAAAACACTCACAAATGCCTTTTTTCTTTTTTCAATGGTTAACTTTTTTTTATATATAGAAGTTATGAATTGAATTCACAGAAAAGTTGCTGAAGTATGTTGAATTTAATAAATATTAACAAAAAAGTGAAGAANCTTTCGACAAAATACTAAAATAGAGATCTATCGACAAAGACTACTCACTTCTGCCTAGCTTATGCTCTCTCTGGTTATTTCAGTTTCCGTGTTTAAAAGCGCTATATGTTGAGCCTTGGCATGTGACATTTTTAGCGGCAATCATTGGTCGATTTTCTAGCGTTGCCATTCGGGGAGTTGTAATGAGGCTTTTTTTTGTCGCCGTGTAAGAGAAATATATATATAGTTTGTAAAAAAATTAACTTAACAAAATTATTTTTCATGACACTTTGTTATTATGAAAGGAAAAAGAAAAACACTCACAAATGCCTTTTTTCTTTTTTGAATGGTTAACTTTTTTTTATACAGAAAGTTATGAATTGAATTCACAGAAATGTTGCTAAAGTATGTTGAATTCAACAATTTTGTTGACAAATACAAAATTCAGTTACAAAATTGTATAAATGGCTAAAAAAGGTAAACTCTTAATGTTTATGAAATTCTAGTTTTTTTCCTTTCTTTATTTATTTTTCACTGTCACGTGAAAGGAACAATTTAAAACTTGTTATCTTAGCAAATTTATATTCAAAGCTTAAAATCAGAAATTAAATATTTCAAAATCATAAATATTTCTAAAGGTTTAAACTAAAATTTTCCATGAAAAAATTATAACTTTAAAAATATTTTGAAAGTTTCTCCATTGCTAAAATTAAAAACATTTTCAAATATATGTTTTTTTTTTCTTCCTTCGAAACATCATAAAAAATGTGAACAGTTTTTTAAAGATTTCTAGAGTATGTATTAGGCCTTAAGAGAATTAATGCTATTATTAAAATGTTTCATTTGCAAATTGTTGACATTATTAATAGAAATATTATGAAATTTCTGCAGTTAGTGATTACCTATTTTGCATAACTACTAAATTATGACGTAAGATCTAACATATTTTGAAAGAAAAAATTATCATAATGCTTTTTCTACCTTAAGCAGGATTCAGTAATCACTTTTAATTGTTTTTGTTTTTATTTTATATACTGTATAATTGTTTTCAGAACCTTGTTTAAATCTACAAATCCTGCATTTCCGGCTTCATATAATCCTTTGCTTAAGCAAATTCTTGAAGACATTTTTGATCCAAATCTTCCAGAAAATCCTGATCTTGAATTTCATTCTGCTGGGCTCACAAATTATATCAAAACTGGTTTCAGGTACATTTTTGCAATTTTTATTTGTTAATTGCTGTTAAAAAATTTTACTTTAAAATTTTTCATAAATTTAAGCTTATCTTTGTTTATAGTTGTTCGTTTAATGTTTAATCATGTTTGTCTTGTTAGTTTACTAAATCCCAAATTTATAAATTTTATAAAACTATTGTGCATAAATTTTATGCATGCATGAGACACTTGTAAACACTTGTTTTCCAGCCCATGATCAATTAGAAAAAACTAGGTGACAAGCATTAGGAATTTTAGTGATATTGTTTTTTTTTTCAAACTAAAGTAAAAAATAACACAGTAACTGTATTTCCAAAATGTCGAAGTACTAATTGGAGCTGTCGAAAAACAAGTCTTCATTAACCAAATCATGTTTAAAACAAATTTAATTAAAATATTTATAAGTTCAAGATAAGTAATATATAAGATAAATTAGCACACATTCCCTAATATATTTACTATAGAAATATATTAAGTAATGTTGTCTTTTAATATGTGAATCAATGTAGAAACTGTATTCATTGTAGCCTCCAAAATCCAATTTTTTTAATGGAGCTATTTTTGTTGGCATAATAGTTGGACACTCCTACACTAGTTATTAATTATTTTCATAAATTACAAAAAAATAATACTCACACTGCATAATATATTGATAATTAAAATATATTACATAATCTTGTACTATGTCGATAACTCTAAACGTAATACTATATCTATATTATTCACTTCAAACCTTCATGATTATTTTTTTAAAAATACTCACACTGCATAATATATTGATAATTAAAATATATTACATGATCTTGTACTATGTCGATAACTCTAAACATAATACTATGTCTATATTATTCACTTCAAACCTTCATGATTATTTTTTTATCATGCTGAATTGAAAAAAGTTAGATACTTTTTGATTTTTAATATTAGAAGATAAACTAATCAAATATATGTTAATAAATCTTGTTCCAAATAAGCTATTTTGTAATTGAAATCAAAAGTAGAAATTGTTTGATTTGAAATTTAATTTCAAACTTTTTTTATATATAAAATGATGATATAAATGCAAAGCAATAATTTTTTAGCTTATTCATGAATGTCAATAAGCCTCAACCAAGAGATAACCCCGTCATATTCATCATTGTACTTGGTGGAGTTACTCCATCAGAAATAAAAATTGTTAATGAATATACTTCTCGTCACAAAGAAACTGAAGTAAGACTTCTAAACTGTCTTTTTTTATCTTTATTTACAAAAATTTTCCCTTTGTGTTTCTTATGTATATTTAATTATGTTGAATATTTTTTAAATATATGAAAATGAAAAACTAAGGAAAGGTAATCAAAACAGTGACTAGAAAATTATTGGTTATTTCAAATTAGTACAGTAGGGAACTGATTATCCGGAACGATCGGGACCATCACTATTCCGGATAACTGATTTTTTTCGGTTTTCTGAATCGCTGCAAAAAGCCGTTTTTTTTTCATTCTTAAACCTTATTGTATTACTGTTTTATTGTAAAATCTTATGAGGAAAAAAAAATTATTTTTTTAAATGGTGGGAAAATTTATCGAATTTCGTTCCGGGTTTTTGGTTTTCCAGTTTTCTGATTTCCGGATAACGGGTTCTGTACTGTACTTCAAACTATCTGGCTGTATATATATTCTTTAAGAAACATTTGTATTTGACATGGTTCTTTTTTTCCCATTTTTTTAAAAAGTTATTTATCAATGTATGACTTGCTGAAAAATAAAATAAACAATATTAGTTTTCAATGCATTTCGCTCGAGTTATTTAAAAAGTATGTTTATTGAGAAAAGAATTTGATGGTTAAATATAAATTTAAACGTTAAACGATATTAAAAAGCTATAAAATATGGCACCCCTATTAATAATTACGCATATATATAAAATTTATTTCTCAAAAAATACTTGAATGGAAATGTTATTTCTTAATATAGATTATATTTATTCAATCACATAGTTAATATATTAATATTCAAAAACACGAAGCTTTTACTTGATCACAATTAAAGTTACTTTATTTTGGAGTTTTAAATTGTTCATTATTAATTTCTGACAGCTAAATATTTTAAATTGTGCAACATGTTCCCTATTAGTGTCTCTTGCTATTTGATAAGCAACTGAATAATGGATTATTTTGTAAATCAAGTGATGATTGTTTACCCAATTCTTTTTAGAACTGGTCAGGGTTGACCTTGAAATTTCCTGTGGTCCATTTCTTCTCAATTGATCTATCTCTATTCAAAATTATTGAATTTAAAAAGTGTTTTTTTTATTTTTTTTACCTATTTTTAATGTTTGAAAACTAGAAGTGATAGGTTAAGAATTTCTGAGTCTGAATTAATATAACCTAATGTCTGATTTTAATTTAAATAATTAAATTTGAAAAAAAATATGTATATTGCTTTTTAGATATTTCTGGGATGCACTGAAGTTTTGTCACCTTCTAATGTATTGAAAGATATTGGAATGATTGTAAAAAATCTATCTAAAGATGCATCAGAAAATCAGCATTCAACTTAAAATTTCAAGTTAAATTTGTTAAATTTTGTATATAAATTGTATGTATTGTTATAAATTTTTATTTATCATTTATTAATTAATAAATATACATTTTTTATTTGTTTTGTAGTGTGTTGTTTTTTTTCCTTTACTACTTAATGTAATAACTACAAAAATTTGCATGCTCAATTTCAAATTGAAACTTTTTCTATGTTCATATTTTGAAAAATTGTCTTTGACGTGTTTTGATAATTTTCAGTACAATGACTTAATCTTTTTCTCCAGAAATTGAATAATACAGAGTGAAATAAGCAGTACAAAATACTGAGACTATTATCATTGGAACCCAATGGTAATATGTTACATTGGATCAAATTTTTAGATATAACAACTATGTTGATAAAACATTTTAGATATAACAACTGCGCGATTTTAGATATTTCCTTTCACGGTTAGCCTGATGGCAAAGGGACTAACCCATGATCCATCTATCACTGAGGATATTTCATGTCAGCACCGTCTTCACTGCAAGCCGGATGTGGAATTCATATCGAACGGGGATCGAACCCGGTTCGCCGCATTGGAACGCAAACGGTCTATCGCCTGAGCCACCGTGACTCAGTAACTGGCTAGTGGCATGCCTTTGCTGGCTATATTCTTTTAGTGATAGCGATTGCCGTGGAGTGGAGATACCACAATACCCAAAGAATTTTCCATTGCTTGTTCGTAACTGTTTGCCAAGATGCGACGCCAAGTTCACTATCTATCTGCTATCTAGATGAATATTTGAACCTGTAAATGAAATTTCTTGTTTTCCTACAATCTCCTGTGCAGACACCATTGCGTTACGAAACATTATTTTGTCAAATCTCTAAAGTCGATTGTTTAGGGATAAACATGTTTTGCAAATATAGATTCCGAATATTTCTATAAATGTGTAGCCAACTTCTTGAAATTACTTACAGCAAGACTGTAATTGATGGGTAAAATACAAAGTAAAGATTGTCTTCATCATTGAAAACTATGATGAAGACAAAAAGTTTTGAAATTATAATAGCATAATATTATGATTGGTCATTATGATTTTTTTTAAATCATAGATTTATGTAGAAAATATCACTTATACAGTACTGCAAAGAATAGTGACTTCTTCTGCCAAAAGTAATTAAATTTAAAAATGCTTTCTGATCTAAATTAATTTACTTTTCATTCCACAAATTGATTCTCTTTCCTTACAATTATTAAGTATTTCTAATGCTTAATGGATATATTTTAAAATAAAACATGTTTTTGATCAACTCTGATAAAATGCCTCACTGCTTCGCTCAGGGCCGCTAAAACGCGAAGAACGCCCCTGCGTGGAACTGACCCAATATTTTGCATAGGTTTTTATTCCGATAATTTCAATCAAAGTTTCAAATCAGTTTTTCATTACAGTACAAAGGGAGAGATAAAATTTATAAACTTGCATGTTTTAATTTTATGTTTCTCTGCATTCTCACAAGCTCAATAAGATAAAACATATTTGTTTTGTTATTTTATGTACACAGAACTTGAAATTTAAAAAAAAACCGGTAGTCTTTAATTGCTTTTTGTCTAGTTATCGGATTTCCGCATGAAGGATGTAATATTATTGGTTCCGAGGTTAAGGTTAAATATGCCAATTACTTTGTACAGACGATATTTTAAATTACGAGATCTGATACAAAAATTTACTTTCTCTGAATAAACATTATTATTCTTCAAATATGAGAGTTAGCCACAATCTGGAAAATATGGTGCTTATAATTTTGTCTGAAGAAAAATTGAAAGTTTCTTCTCCGTAATCTTAATTTAATTTTTTGCATATCTCATTACATTTCTTTCACTATTTGAGAATGGCCAAACTATTATTTATTTGGACCATATTTTCCAGACTACGACCAACTTCCAAAATTTAAAAATCAAAAACCTGATTTCGTCAACAAAAAAAAAAAGACTCCCCGTGTAGTAAATGGTGACTGATGAACGGTAAATCTGTCGAGTCACAAAGTCCTCCATGTTCCCATAACAAATCATACCTCTGAGGGTATACTAATCCAAGAATTTCCTTGTCTTCTGGATAAGTTCAAAATTACAAGGCTACAGAGTTGAACATTAGTGGTAGTATTCCCAAAATTGGCGGTCGGCTGTAAAACGACGATTATAAAAAATTATTTAAGGAAAGTTCTTTTTTTTATGATAGATTCCGTTACTTAAAATAGTGTCTGCATAAATTAATTAGCAATTTATGATAAGACCTGCAAGATTGGATCCGTGAAAATCTAATTAATAGATTCCAAGGTGATATTTTATTTTGCGCCCTGTACGTAGTGCAGTTGAAAACAATGGATTTCATCCCCTTCATCGTTCGGTTTCATCAGGTAGAGCTCAATTTTAGTCGCCAAAATCAGATAAAATCTCGAAAGCTTTGTCAGAAATCCGTGAAGAGATTGAAGGACCATAACACAAACATACCGAAAACATGACAAATTTGACGGTGAGTCACTTTCTCCGCTCGAACTGGGATCCCAAGAAAACTCACCTTGTCGTTCGAATTAAGATATTGAGTCAGCACGATTAAAGCAGAGATTCTTATGCTGTTTTAGCTAAGTAGTTCCTGCCTTTGATGAGTAACATATTTACCGATGGAACATCTTCCGATGGCGCCGTAAACATGTTCACCTGAAAACATTCTCACCTATTGATTTTGGAAAAATAAAAGCTAATTTATAGGTTTTGTTAATTACTTTTTGTAAAATTTTCTTCGCAAATTCTCTTTTTCCTTCATTACTAATTTAAACGAAAGAAAAAATAAATTCAGGCAAACCTAGAGTAAGTCATGAAGTTTCAATTGCTGAAAAAAATACTTCAAAATTTAAAAATGCAAACAAATTATTGGAAGAGACTTTCACCGTTGAGTAATCTTCTAGCAATTTATTTTAATTTGTATATTTTAAAATTTTCTTTTCACTATTTGAAACTATGTGGCTTAGTCTAGGTTTGTCTGAACTCACTTTAAATTAGTAATGAAGGAGGAAAAGAATTTGTGATCAAAATTTTCTTCATCGGTATGGCGTCCTCTTAAAACATTTAAAGAATTTCAATCTAAACACGCAGTTTTTTAGTTTAGCATAGTTAGTAATTGTTTTAACAACTAGAATCTTGAACAGCGCACAACTAAAACACTAAGTTTTATTTTCCTTCTTCTGACTAAACACATATGAATTAAAAAATGTTCCAAAATTCACTTTACAGCATCAAAAATTCTTAACTTCGAATATTTATATTCTGTCTTTTGCATGTATTACTGCAACTAATAAAGTTTTGTTTAGTACACTTCAACATGCACACCATTGGTGGCCCTAAGCACTTCCAGTCTGTAAGATAATTTGTAAGGTAAGTTGTAAAGATAATTTTGGAACACCCTGCATTTATATTTTATGTTTATACATCATTTGATATGTTTCCTATATATTCCTTAGTCTTTGTCAGCTTTTTAGGTTAAAAGGAGGGATAGCTTTGGAAATATCTCTAGAATGCAAGCAGCATTTACGAACTTTCGATATAGTGATAACTATACAATTCGAACTTTGAATTAAAAATCAAATATTTACCAGCAAAACAGTTAAATTAAATATTAATATATAGTTAATTCTAAAAAAAAAACTTTTTTTTTAAATATGTTATAAAAGGTTAAAATGAAATAGAAAAAATTAGCATTAATGCAACAATTGTAATACTTAATTTGTCAACAAACATTGCTGTTCAGCGATTGTAAAGAAATGTGTGATTAGTTGTTTGCTGAGAAAAATAATTTACAGATTTCTTTGAATGGGAACACAAAAGCTTTCAGAAAAAAAATGCAATATAAAATCTATTATTATTAAATTATAATCAACTAATTTTTGGAGAATTTTACTAAGTTACAAATGCAAAAGCATTTCGTCAAAATAGAACAAAACTACCACCAAAGCATCGGAACAAACTTGAGCCATAAATGGTTTCAGCCCACGGACAGAATTTTAAAACAGAAGCAAATATCCTAGCCCCTTCTTCCACATCTAGCACAATCTTTGCCTTTCTTAAATTACAGTCCCATAGTCTCCATAGAGATTAAAGGTTTCTACATTTGTTTAGCAACCATGAGAGAATTTTATGTGGCATTCTAGTTTAACAGGGTTAAAATTGAGCAAATTTTGATGCAAGCAAAGTGTAGCTGAGTTGATGACATTTTTACCGTTTGGAGATAAATTTCCGTCTAAAAAATGTGGGTATAATGGATGAAATANATTTTATTTAGATGCATACTTATGCCACGGCACAAACATGAAGTATATAGAAAATAATAGTAATTAATCACATAATCAATGAAACTTCGAGCTCCATCATAGAACATTCCAGTCTTCTCCCACCAAGCTAGAGAACAGCCCCCAGCTTCTTTTTTTTTCTTAAGTTTTTTTTTTATCTCGCAGCGCCATCTATTGTCGACGATTCTTACAAGCTTTTCTTTAAAATTCCCTGATTTTTCCAGGTTTTTATCTAAATTCCCTAATTTCAGGTGGGTGGCCATGGCCACCCTAATAATAATCTTTTCTATAACAGAAACTCTAAAAGTAAAACACAATAGATGAAAAAGAATTAATTCTTATAACAAACTTACAATGTAGTATTCTTTATAATGGATAACATCATTGCATATTATTGAACAATTATTCTCTTAACATACACTTCATTAACACATGACATAACTATATCTGATTCAGCATCGTAAGTTAGAATCTTCATTTCATAAAGTTTAAAACAGAATTAATTAAAATCAATGTCATTTACTTTAAGTGATACAACAAAACTTGTTTAAACAACATGATAAAATTATTCTAAATAGTGATATCACGCTTTAATTTTGTATCAAAACTTATGTGAACACTTTTTTAAAATATTAAATAGACTCATCTGAATTACTGCATCTAATTATAAAGCAGATAAGTACAAAAACTTCAAAATAGAAATTATAAAAAACAATCTTCATCCTCAATGCCATAGGAAAAATTTATTTAGCTTTGAAAATAAAAACAATCAAACATTCAAAGGGAATAGCAATGAACTCTATCACAACAATTGAGTTGATTAAATATAGTGATTTCACTCAACAAAAAATAAATTATGTAAACATTCAGCACAATAAATTCTTTCCAGATTATCTCATGTAACTTTTTGGTGTATAAACAAAATACACAAAGTGTGTTGATATGTATAAAATATTTTTTAATAAAATAGATGAAATAAAAAATAGAGTTCACAGCATTCTTTAGTACAATTAGAAACTATAACAATAAATTGTAGCATAACATCAGGAAAATACAAAACCTTAGGTATTTTACCATAATTAATGAAATAATAAATTAATGATAAATGATATCACAGTATGTTTGCCTGATTCAGTTTATTTATTATTAAGTGATAGCCATACAAATCCATATAAATTAATGTTTTTTTAAAATTCAAAATAATGTGTAAAATTATTCTATTTTTAACAATGTGTTACATAAATTTCAATCTGTTTACTAGATGTTCTAGTGAAAAACTGCAAGTATTTAGAATTAAATAAGCCATAATTTAATTCTTCCAATTACATTTTATTAACTGTTGTTTAGATCAGCCAAAGTGGTCTATATAGACCCCCAGGGGTCTATTTAACAAAAGCGGGGGTCGAAGAAAAATCAGTTCTTAATACGCAAATCATCACACATACCTAATTGAGCATGTAAAATTTGTGAATTTTTTTATAATTTACTTAATATCAGTTTCCTTATAGAACTTAAATCAACAAAATGTATATTTATTCGGGTGAAACAATTATTTACGTACCAGTGTGCAGTGGTACGAACTCAGCACTTCTGGTTTATAAGTCATATGTGCGCTTGTCCAAATGTCACATGTGAGGAGCATTGATGCTACAAAAGCAAATATCGTACGCAGTTTCAGTTAACTTTGCAAACTGTGAACAGTGTTGAATATTTGCTGTGTCATTATTAAAACTTTTACAGTATTGGACAATTAGTTACTGTTTCGATAAAACCATTAGTTAAGTTCAGATATAAATTTTAATTATCAATACATGTAAAAAAGAAGGTAAGTATTAGTAATATGGATTAGTACAACCATGACAAAACTATACACACTTTGTATTTTTTTACGAAAATTACAAAATTTTTGAAAATATTATTATTTTAATCTGATGTGAGTCTTTAACTTTCACGTAAATTCAATCTGAACTAAGTTCAGAAATAAATTAAATGTGGGGTTTCGAGGGGATTTAAGATTAAAATTGACCAATTTTGAACCCAATAAAGCGAACCTTGCAAAAAGCACCAGGTTGTTTAAAATCATTAAGAGATGAATTAAAGTGTTTTTGAATGACAAATCTGAAAAACATAAGATTTTTTGCTTCATTTAAAATATTTAAAGCCCCTCTCTTAATACTTATTTAAAATCTTGCCTCTAAATATAACTAAGTTCTTAAAACAAATTAAGAGCACTGAAAATTTTGAAAGTAATAATACAATAATAAAATGCAGTAAGTAAAAAAAAATATCACTAAAAAAAGTAAAATAAATGTTTAAAAACAATATACAATTAGTGGATGGTCCCTCGGATAAAAATTAACTTTTAAGAAACTCAATTAATACATATCTTTATGAAATTAAATGAATAGAAGGGATATGAAAATTTTGAGGTTATAAAACTTTGTGACTGCTCTGAGGATTAACATAAAAATATGTACTTAGTGAATGGTCCCCAAGTTAATTCAAAGATCATGGAACTAATCTATAGATAGAATAGCGCAAGAAAGCCATTAGCTTGCCATTAACGAAGATGATGGCACTTCAATATCGATGAAATTAACAAGAGAAATAAAATTTTCTTTTGCTATTAAACTTTGGCAATGTTTAGTTGGTCCCAGAAAATTCGATAGAAGTTTTGGCTCCTTTTTCAGAGGAAGAAAATGAAGCCTGAAATCGAGAATATCTTGCAAAATGAAGCAGAATTGCTCATCAGAGTGCAAGAATCCTTCCCACAGAATCTAGAGCAACCCCCCACATGGCAGTAGCTTGGTTGCTGCAAAATTGTGACTTGGCGATACCCATGGGGAAAATATCCTTTTTGACGCAATTTAAGCCAAATACTTCAATTTGGAGCATGTAGGCACAGATTTCCACAATTGGCGCAGCACTTGCAGCACTGGAAGCACCTACTTAAGAATAACAAAAAACAGAAGGGAAAAATTTAAGTTTTTATTATTGACAAAATTTTTACATTTGAATTCGAACTAAAACGCAAAGAGTTAAATATCACAATACAGTAACCAACTTCATGTTACTAAAATTTAAAAACTTATTAAATGTTAGATTCAAAGAATGCCTTATATCATAACATAAGGAAACAGTCTTAGTTCACATGAAGAGAAAAAAATTAGAGGGCCTAAGCTATCACAATATAAACACAATTTTAAAAAAACACAGAAGCAGAATTATAAGCTTTAAGCAAAGTCATAAATAAAAGTATCAAACACATAGTTTCAGTTTTTAATGTCAACTCATACAATTTTCAAGAGAAAAAAATTCAATTCTGCCCAGTAGATGGCGGCTCCATTTTAGAGATTTATTTGATACATTTATACAGTTCATTTGATACAGTTCATTTGATACAGTTTGATTTGATACATTTATACAGTATTACATTTGATACAGTTCATTTGAGGAATGAAGCGAGCTGTTCAACAGGCAAAGGCTAGACTCTAATCTGAAATCACATTTTAAAAACCTTTTTATATGAAAACTAATTATCAAAATGAAAATCTTCCATTGGGTGCAGCAATGGGACCACTAAACTCAAGCACGGGTTTCATCTACTTTTGGTTTAATATCTTCATCATTTTCCTCCTGAAAACAAAAATATTCAATTCAACAAAAACTATCCAAACATTTCGACAACAGTCTAATTTTTAAAACAAGTATGAATACGAAAATCGATGTTTGATATTAAAACCGCGAAAAAGAATCACGACATTGGATTTTAAGCTTGCATGAATACGAATCGCTACATAGGGTTTTAAAAGAGTGTAAATACGAATCGCGATATTGGATTTTTAAATCTTGTAAATAAGAATCGCAATGTAAGATATTTAAATTGCCTGAATAAGAACCGCAGATTTCAACTATTAAATCAGGTTAATACGAAAAATCAATGTTTGATAATAAAATCGCAATTTTAAAAATGCATAAATACAAAACGCGATATTGGATTTTTAAATCTTGTAAATAAGAATCGCAATCCGCAACTTTTAAATCAGGCAAATACGAAAATTGATGATAGATATTAAAATCGCGTGAATAAGAATCGAGATATTCGCAGAGTCTGGCCTTGAGATTTCTAAAAGGCTTGCTTGTATTGTTTTCGTTTAGACTATGTGTCAGGAGCAGTCACAAGGAAATAATCAAAATAGCGCTATTAATACCAGTTGGGAATTATAGTTATTAAATAGTGAAAATTAAACATTAAACTATTACTTTATACAATACGAAAATAAAATATTAAATTTCGGACGATGTTCCCAGATTCTGAAATAGCTAAAAAATATGGTTGTGCTCAAACAAAGACGGGAGCAATTATCAATTGCCTGGCAGAATTTACAACCAGTGAACTAAAAGAAGTTTCGAAAGTTTCCAAATTTGCCCTGGCTACAGATGGTAGCAATACAAATACTGAAATTTTTTTTGCCTATTGTGATTGTTTTTATGATGAATCAGGTCAAAAAAATTACATCCCGTCTAATGAGTTTGCCTAAGTTAGATGGTGATGCTACTGGCAAAATATGGTCAGAGTATTGGATGAAAAACTTCAAAAATTTTCGATTCCATGGGAAAATTGCATAGTTTTTTCATCTGATAATGCATGCATCTTCAATGATTGGGGCTAATAAAGGTGTTCTAAAGTTTATTTTGGAAAAAAATCCAAAGTTAATTATATGTATGTGTTCTTGTCACCTGATAAATTTGGCTGCTCTTTAGCACCTTTTTTAAGCTTCTCATGCAATATCTGTTAGCTTAGTTGATATTTCTTGGAAAAAAAGTTCAAAACATCTTGACATGTTCAAAGAGTGTCAAAGGCTGTGTGACCTAGATAATCACAAAATTCTAAAGTATGTTTCAACTAGATGGTTGCCCTTATTAGCTGTTGTTGATAGAACACTGGAACAGTGGGAATCATTAAAGATGTTTTTTGAAAAAGAAAATTATTCTTCTCTAAAATGCAGAAGCATAAAAAAAAAATGTTTGAAAATTCAACAACAAAATTATATATATATAGTATATATTTTTTTTTGCAGAATGTTTTGCCCATAATTCCAATGATTCACTGTCTCCGAAGAGAGATATATTGCTGTTAAAGAAACAGAAAGTTTATTTCAAATAGAATTTGGAAATAAAAAAATAAAAATATGCAATGAGGATTTAGGAATTTTTGAAAGATGTTTCTCTCTCAGAAAAAGAAATTGTTCTCTAAATTTTCAACCCAACGCAGGCCAGGAAAGACCGATTACAAAATGTAACCATCCACAACGTTGCCAGATCCATAAAAATTAGTATTGAAGAAATCGTGCTTATGGCTATTTTTCTCTCCACATTAACATGTGCTACGACATAATATCACGTGCCCGTTGCGATTTTGGAGCTCTCTACAGCTTAACGGGAGATCGGTCCACTGTCCCACAGTTTGGCGTGTGTTCTTTCTACGCGAGAGGAAAGCCTACGTAGTTCGCCATTAAGCATGTTTTTATCTTACACGAGGCAAGTTTTTTTTCAGGGTTTGAAAGCGCATAAAAAACTGAGTATTCGAATGTTTAGTGGAGATAGCGTCGGAAATCGAAGAAATTCCGGTCAAACCGGAGCAATTGGCATGTCTGAAACTGTCACCTGATATGACTGCAACAACATTCCTGAATGCATTTAAAAAATTTATTAGTAGACGTGGAGACCATGTAAGTTAAAAAGGAACTTAATCTATTGAATGAAACTTTGAAAGAATCAAAATGCTAGGACTATTTTAGTGAGAAGGGAATAAAATGGAAAACATAATTAAGAAAGTTGCATAGTGGGGGAGGGGATTTTGGGAGCGACTTGTATGCTCTGTTAAGTCCTCACTCAAGAAAATTCTATTTAGATCATGCTTAAATTATTTAGAGCTTGAAACAATAGTGATTCACGTTGAAGCGATCCTAAATTCTCGCAATATATCCTATGTAAAGATGTCTTGACTAGGCGTTTAATAGGTAGGTGTTTAATAGGTACTAGGTGTAGGGAAGATAGAGGGAATCTTTGATGCGGAGGATGACATTTCTTTAGAAGAACTTAAAAAATGTGGGTGCAGCTAAGAGAGAACCATGAAATTAATGATGTACTGATTAATGATTTTCGTTCTATTGATTCTGAAGCTAAACCATCGAAACATTAACTGAATCGGATAAAAACAATACAGCTATAAATTGTGAGGAAGACGAAGAAAATGAAGACTGAAATGATGAAGAAATCACCAAACTTACATATTATGAAATGTTAAAATCATTTGAAACAGTTTGATAGTAGTTAATAGTTTACAAAATAAGAGGTATCAATTTCGATTTTAATTATGTCTAGTGTTTATGAATTTAGAACCTGTTTTGTGTTGTAAGAAGATGAAATTATTAAACCTTCATATGATGAAATGTTAAAATCATTTGAAACAATTTGACATGGATTGCAGTTTGCAGGGGTGATTGTGAGCCCAAGTCAAAATTCCGGAAAATTTCTTGACTTAAAAAAAAAAAAAGTTTAAATTGAAAAAAATTAAAACAAGATTTTTCTTCCTTTTTCTCAATATTTCTTAAGTTTGCTTAAAATATTTTTAAAATTTTACTCGTACCTGTACCACTTACACATACCTAGATGACGTGGAGAAGTAATTAAAATTTACAAATATGTCTTTCTTTCTTGAGTATATAATTATAACAACTATTTACTGATAAAAAAATGAATATTAACAATGAATATAAGCTTATAAAGTATATCTCTGGCTCTCCCTTACAAACAAATAAAATAAACTGTGTTTTTAAGTTCCACCTTTAAAAATTTGATTTCCGGAAACTTCTGTGATCAATCATTTTTTTAAACGCCTGGACCTTCGATCTCCGGAAACTTCCAGATCACTGTTAGCGAAAAGTCCGGAAATCCGGAATTTTTCCGGAGCACAATCAGCCCTGAGTTTGAGAAAAAGCTGAAGGAGTTTTTGGTGCATTATAAATTAAACAGTTTTCTTACTATTTTTCAAATAAGTGGTAATTGAAAAAAAAAAAACATAAAAATCCAGATCAGCAAAGAAAACAATCGTTGAATACAAAATTCACAAGATTCAGTCGGAAAAACAAACAAAATATTTTATTTTACCCAGGGTATCTGCTACATTTTAGATTTTCAAATTCAAGACTTTAAATAAGTTACTATTTTCTCCAACAAAAACGCAACAATAAACTAAAAAAAGCATTATAATAACATTAATTGAAATGATAAGTATAACCAAAACTGTTATACTCTGCATCTTCATATTTATAGATTTTAAATTTTAAAAAACAGAGTAAAGAAAGAGTTAAAGACATTTCCCAGCTAAAGTACATTTTCCCAGTTTGTAAAGAAAAAGTCAAAATCCCATGCATTTTCCCTGTTATTTTAGGCGATTTTTAAATTCCCTGTGTTTTCCAGATTTTCCCTGTGTAGCGGGTCTATGACTAGACAATAAAGTTATCTAAGTTTTACCTCTCCAGTAAAGTAACAGTCAATAATTCTAACTGCTGATTCATGCACTTTTGGATCCTCACGGTGTAGTAAATTTTCAATTCTGTCCAAGCCACCATATCGTTTTATAATGCAGCAGACACTTTCTGTTGTACCTACATTGAAAGCAGCCTGTCGATAAAGAAAAATGTTTAGAAATGTTTTTAATTTTCAAAGTATTAATTTAAAATAGTTACAAAAAGGAGCATTTAAATTTCATACACTACAAGATTACATAATTTTCTTTTTAAAATTATGTTATGTTATCCATCGATACTTAACATTTAGTAAAAAGAAAAATTAGCAAATGAAAAATAAAACTAGAAATTATATTTTTCTTCAGTTTATATAAGAGACAATTAATACTTGGAAAACTACCAGGTTTAGCAAATTAAAACTACTAAGAGCATACATTAATATTCCCTTTCTTTTAATAAATACTGTTACATGATTTATAGCAAATATATCAGTTATATGACTCTTTAAATTATTTTGAAAAGAAAATAAACTTTTACAATTGGAATCACTATGTTCATATTATAATCTGATCTAACGAGAGCCATGTGAAACATATATCAATAACTGCAAAGTAGAAACATATAGTAACTCTTTAACATACAAAAATTGCTATTTTAGCTTAAAAATTACATGATAATCAGCAACTGTTTAGATAATTATTTTTCATTTCATAAGAATTTTCCATTTTATAGCCCTAATAACAGCAACAATATTTTTTTAAATTTTGATGCTGAGTTAATTAAATCTTTTTCCAAAAAAAAAATTTATAATAATAATAATCGAATCACTTTTTAAGTGATTGCTTTTGTTTGCTATATCTTTTATGTCTGCTATATTTAGTCGTTAGCCCATCTTCAAATATCTTGTGACGAATCCTACTTTTTCTTCTTTGCAAGCACAGAATATAAGTTTTGAATATATTCTCTTCTAGTTTCGCCGATGTTGTAACACCTACATATACTAATAATAGTCAATAGAGAAACAGTCACCTTTATAGTAACTAATTCAAGAAAAAAAATTTACTTCTTGAAAGAATTGCGATATTTGATCTTAAAATTGCGTGAATACTAATTGCGAACCTGGATTTTAAAATGGCGTGAATATAAATCGCGATTATGGATGTTGAAATCATGTGTATATGAAACTAGATATACAATTTTCAAATCGCGTAAATACAAATCACAATTCATAACTTTTAGATCCCGTAAAAGGAATCATGATGCGTAATTTTTAGATTGCATAAATAAGAATTATGATGCAAAATTTTTAGATCGCGTGAATGCAAATCCTTATTTTTTATTTATATAAATACGAAAAGCTATGTTTGATATTAAAATTATGTGAATAAGAATCGAAATATTAGCAGATTCCAGGCTTGGGACTTCTAAAAGACTTGTCTGAAGCAGCATCGTTTGAATTACGAAAATACGAGCTATCTGGTGGGCGGGTAAAAATGCGGAAGGGTTGGTAGCTATGTAGTTTGAATTTTCTATTTGCCTTTGAGAAACGGAAATAAATATAACTTTTTTTATTTCAATGGCTAAATTTTCTGAAAAAGCGGAATATTTATTTAAAAATTTTTTTTTAGAATCAGTCTTTGATAAAAAAGGCTGAAATTTGAGAGACAAAAGTGAAAAAAGCAGAAAAATCTCATCCCTGATAACTGCTACTAACTAATAAAAAATAAGTCAATAGAAATAATTAATCCCTTAATAAGAGTGCTTTTGTCATACATATTATTTCATTTTACATTCAAAATTATTATCACAAACTATTTAGCACAGTGTATTATAGGTAAGTAACTTTTAAACTAATATTTTTCATTGTGTGTCGTCAAATTACGAGATTGTTAAAAGTGTGCCGCCACAAAAAAAAAGGTTGAGAATCACTGATCTAGAGCTTATGTTCTACCAGGTTCTGCTTCTCGCACCCCCATTCAAACAAATGGAAAAACAGATGCAGTTTCAATACTTGACCTTGAGTCATTATTCCGTTTTCTTGGCTGTCACTATGCCTTTTAAAGGAGGAATAGCAGAAATGAGAGGTTTAAAAATAAAAAAAAAAGAAAGAAAGAGTACCGAATTAATAGAATAAGTAGGGAAAATAGGAGGTCTGCAGTCCCTGCAAATTTCAATATTCCAAATCAAACTTAACATCAAAACAAACCAATCTGAAATTGTAATTAACTGCTGGACCCTTATTCTTTCACACTACGCATAAAAACAGGGTTTTATTTTTATTTGCCACAGAACAGGTGAATTTGAAACTCGAATTTTCTTTCTAATTTGCAGCTGCTTAGTTTAACACATTTAAAAATAAATAAAAAATTACAATTTAATTCATCTATCAAGTGTTTATTTTTCAAAACTGACGCATTTCCAAATTTTAAGCTTATCAAAAAAATTATGTACACAATTCGACAAAATGAATATTACCATGTACCTTTTTTCTATTTTAAATCAACCTAAAAATTAACTACATATTTTGTATAATTAAAGACAATTTTTTTAATTTTGCTGTGAGTCGAATGAAAGCGGTGAAAAGAGAAAAAAAAGCTGTGAATCGAAATAAACTAAATATTTCATACATTTAGAATATCTTCTATGGCATCCAAAGCTACAATTATAAATTCTGGATCCTTAACAGCAAGAAAGTTACAAACAGGTGGGATGACACCAGCTCTGACCAAAAACATAATCTGTTCTATTGTACCATATGTTGTGATCCTTTCAACAACCCAGATGGCTTCCTTTTGGCTTTTATAATCACCCTGAAAGTAAGAAGAAAAAAACCTTTAAAAGATTCTTGGAATGTAAATAAATCAACATTTATAAGGCCAACATGTAACAATAAAATAGTAAGAAATTAAAGTTCTTATAAGATTTATATTTTCATAGATTTATATTTATTATTTTTGTATTTGACCACACCCCTTTGTTTACAGTGTTTGTTACAGTGCCTGTCAAGAAGCTGGTTTCGTTTTCTGATAGCTTGAATTTTACATTTTGTTCTCTTGTCTATCCAAGATTTATTTATTATTATTATTATTTCCCACTGATAAGAGAAAGTTGGCAACACAATTTTAACTGCACCTGTGCAAAGCATTATTAGATTGTTTAAAAACTGAAACTTGCTAGCACTTATTTTTGATATTCGTTCTATACATTTGTTGAATTTTCCGTTACTATTGTTATTTTCTGTTATCGTTTTTGTTTTATAATAATTTGTTGAGGTTTATAAGTTATTTTTTTTGTTATTCCAACGCTATTTTTGTTTTTAAATATGTACAATATTAGTGCACGTTGGCGAAAGCCACAAGGTCGTCAAACAAAACGGAAGAAAGTTTTGTCTGATAATTTCAAAATAAATCTTCAGCTGGAGGATTTTTCTATTTCTGATCCAGTTATTAATCTTGATTATAATATTTTGTCTGCGAAAAATAAAGAAACTGCTGACTCTCCCAATTATAAGATTGTTGATATGTCTGCACTAAACAATCTTCTCAAATCTGTACCGTGTAATGAATGTAAATCATTGACATTACTAAGGAACTCTTCTCATTCTTATGGGTACTCATGGGTGCAAGTTGGAAAAAAGGCCAAGACTGAAAATATTTTGACTGAAATACCTAACATACACAATACCCCCTCGACAAATGCAAACTATCTAAGAAAGCTTTACCATAATACATCAAGTTTAAATACTGTACAAAAAATATTTATTCATTTGTCTTTTGATAAAATAACAACAGGACGTAAAAAAGTAGACCAATAACGTAGACCTAAAAAATATTTTTAAGGACAGGAAAGGAAAAAAAAGCCGATTTCCGTCTTCGAGTCAGTCTTGTTTCCGTCTTACTTTTTTCCCGCGGACATTTTTGAAAGACGGAAATCCGTCCTGGGGACGGAAGACTTGCACCCATGTGGGTACTCATCAAAACTTCAACTTAAATGTTCTACATGTGGTAACATCATTATCATCATAGTTGGCCAGACAGCCCAATGTGAGCCAATGCCTTCCTCTGAAGATTTCTCTATGACGACTTCCGATTTAACGTGTGGTAACATAGCTGGTTCAACTTTTCCAAGCCTGCATGTTGATAATATCCGTCGGTTTGATATCAACAACAAAATAGTTTCTGCCTTTATTGATGTAGGCAGAGGTCACACAGCCCTAGAAACTTTTTCTATGGCACTCAGAATGTCTGCTATGGATAGTAAGACATTCCGTGAATGTTTCAATTCTATTGTTGAATTAAAACAAAATTTGAAGTACGATGTTTTCC
This sequence comes from Parasteatoda tepidariorum, assembly GCF_043381705.1. Lineage (NCBI taxonomy): Eukaryota > Metazoa > Arthropoda > Arachnida > Araneae > Theridiidae > Parasteatoda > Parasteatoda tepidariorum. Next base: position 72,403,049 of record NC_092209.1, read on the forward strand.
AAACCTCACGAGAAACTGTAAGAAAAGTTTATTTAGAAGCAAACTCTAACCTCAATGACAAAAGTGTCATTGATGTTTGCGTTTCATATGATGGTACATGGCAAAAGTGTGGCCATACGTCATTGTATGTTATCAGAATTGAAATTGAAGTTGTGACAGCATTGGTAGTGGACTTTGAAATCATATTGAAGTACTGCCAAGAGTGTACCATAACAGCGAAAGATTTGGGTGCTGATACACCTGAATACAACATATGGTTTTAAGGGCATAGCAGGGTGTCTACTCAAAAAGAAAAGTGGTTTTACCACTTAAAAAAATGAAAAGAAATTTCATTTTCATACAAATGTCTGTTTTTCAATGAAATTTTTTTCCATATTTTTATTCAAAAAGTTTAAAATATTTCCAGGCTTTTCTAAGAAAAATTTAAATTTCCCTGACTTTCCCAGAACAATAAATTCCCCTGACTTTTCCAGATGGGTAGACACTTTGGCATAGGTCTCAGTGTGAAAAAAACTTGAGGCTAACAGCACGGAAGTGCATACTGCTCACTCTGTGGAAACGCTCTGTTGATACCTGCCTCCTCAGGTACACAACTAGTTTTTCGGATGGAGATACAAAAACTTTTGATGCTCTGAATGACGCTCACGTGTATGGACCTGATATCGTAATAGAAAAAGAAGAGTGCTTGAACCATATTGCCAAAAGAGTGGAAACAGGGCTTTGCAACAAGGTTAAAGAGTGGCGTGCAAAAGGTGTTACTCCTGGTGGGCGCAAGAGTGGTAGCTTGAAGGACAGCACCAAAGCTATGTTGCAAGCTTACTATCAAAATGCAATTCGAGACAATGTGCCAAACGTCAACAACATGAAAACTGCCATTTATGCTACATTATTTCATTGTATGTCAACAGATAAAAAACCTCTACACCAAAACTGTCTCCCTGGTGCAGAATCTTGGTGTTTTTACAATAAGGCTTTGGCTACTAATACCATTCCGAAAAAACATTCCACAATGAGAACACGTTTGAGCCAGCAAGTAGTCGAGAAGATAATGCCGATCTATCAGCGGTTGGAGTTAACTAAGCTTCTTTCGCGCTGCACTAAAAACAAAACTTAAAATGCAAATGAATGTCTCCATAGCTGTATTTGGGCTAAATGTTCAAACGAGACATTTATCTCCAAAAAACGGTTAGACATGGCTGTAACGTCTGCTGTAAGCGAGTTCAGTCTTGGTTGTTTCAATCAGTTTGGTTGTCGAGTTCAATCAGTTTTACCTCAAGGAAATGATTTTTAGAGTAACTTCAGAGGGAGGAATGAGGACTGCAATACTTTCGCTCCGGAAAAATTAAATTCATCATAGAATATTTTAACTTGTGCAAAATATTTTTTCCACGGAAATTAGCGGGGGAAATGGAAAAAGCTGAGAAAAAAAGCGGAAATCCGCAGAAGAATCACACCCCTGCAAAAGTCACTTGCTGGCAGCATTTATTAAAAATAAATAATAAAAGGAAACTGATATTTATTGCATAAAAATTTAACGTATGCATGAAGGGCATTTGTTAAATCAATAAATATGCTTTTTGATTAAGCTTAAGTAAGACATACCTTATGAAGAACATCAATGGCAATATTCACGAGTTCATTATCAATAACAGCTTGGATTTGAGTAGGCATACCTGCAGCAAAACAAACAATCCTAAAGGCTCCCTAAAAATAAATTTAAAAAGGACAGAAAATTTTTTACAATTTTTAAACAACAATCTTTGATAAAAATTCAAACATTGTTATTTTTTTTACACAAAACATTCAAAATAATTGTGAACTTTTTTTAAAAAAAAAAAAAAAGCAATGCAAACAAAGTTATTGCCAGATCCTCTAGGCAAATAACGAAATACATTATCTGAGAAAAAACTACTAGCTGAATAAACGACTCACAGCAGCATTCCCACTGCATACGGTTTGGTCAATGTGACAGTGCATGAACTACAGTACTGGAAATAGCCCTATCTGTTAAGGAATAATAAATATTTCTAATAATAATAAATAATTCTATTCACCTGAACCTTCAATCTCCGGAACTTCAGGATCACTGTTAGCGAAAAATCCGGAAATCCAGATTTTTTCCGGAGCACAATCAGCCCTGATTGTATATTAGAGTATATTGTATATTATACACAATTATTATTATTTTTTAACTTAACAATGTAATATTTTTCGAATTATAGCTATTCGAAACAAAATTGGATAGCTGGATAGCAATAAAGACTAATGAAAATTTTAAAACAAATTTGAAAAATCTAATGATATTGGGAAATTATGTTATATAGTTTCAAAATATTTAAAAAATTTCAAGTATAAATTGAATGAAATATATTTAATGACTTTAAATTATTTTAACAAAATAGAAAACAATTTACAAAAATATCATTAACATAAACAATGTAAAAGTTAAAATCCGAAGAAAATGAAATTTTAAAAAAGTATTTACAATTAAACAAGAAATAAATCTGAAAAATTTGTTGTACTACTTTAAAAAATTATTACATAGTTTTCATAAACACTTATTTTATTAATAAGAATTAAGAGTTACGGGTTACAAAATTAATCACAAAAATGCACAAAAAGTACCCTTTAGCTTAAAAATGTTTGAAAATAACAGGGACCGAGGAATAAAAATTATTATAGAGAAAATTGAAATCCGAAGAAAATGATATTATTTCATTTTATAAACCCTTCCGGTAAAGGGCTTTCGATTTAAATAAATGAATATATAAATGCGTTTTTTTCCTCTCGATTTCCATGTGTATTTTTTATAATTATTAACACTTTTTGTTAACATTTATTAACAGTTTTCCCTAACATTTACTTCTTTAAGAACAGATTACGAAATTATTCGTATAAGAGTTATGCTACAGTTAAATTTCCACGCATAGCCATGATTGAAAAATAATAAAAAATCAAATATAATCCAAATATTCACAAAATATATTTTTAATAAAACAGTAGTATAATTGTAAATTAGCGAATAAATAAATATAGATGATAGAGATAAAAAATAAGTTTAAATGACATGACATCAAAATAATGAAAACTTTTGACATTTAAAAAATTGAAAATTTTCCTAAAATGTTTTTACAAAATGTTGATAAAAAATAACTATAATTAATAAAAATTTGCATTGTACGTAAATTAAACTAAATAACTGCAATTAGGAGA
>NC_092209.1:72407076-72434041 GCF_043381705.1 Parasteatoda tepidariorum
AATTTTCTCGCCATTTTTTAAAAAAAAAATTTTTTTTCCTCATAAGATTTTACGATTTTTCTTTCTTTTTTTAAAGATGTTTACCTTACCATTATTTTGGAAATAATCATTAGTGTATTACTTCATTGTTTTTTCTTATTTTTAAGATTATTTCCAAATTTTTATTTTTTTTAGTTGGGTTTAACAATAAAAAAAAAACGGCTTTTTGTAGGGATTCAGAAAACCGGAAAAATCAGTTATCCGGAATAGTGATGGTCCCGACCGTTCCGGTTCCCTACTGTAATAAAATTTTTTAAATAATTTATAAAAAAAAACTTGCTTGTTTCTTAGAGAAATTGTTAATATATTTAGAAAAAACTTTAAAAAATTATGTTTTAGACTTTTAAACATCATGTTAAATCATGTCTACATTAGAAAAAAAAGTAGGCCAAAATATGCATAACTATGCCACTACTGGTCTACAACCCTGCTTCTTCTCCCTCCAGGAAACGTGAGGTACAAATTGCAACTAAATATTTCCTATTCATAACTGGTTAAAGTAGTTACCTCCCACTGACTAAGTGGGGGGATGAACTTTGGTAAAAAAGCGCTGTGGTAAGAGGAGAATTTTTTCATCTTTGTTGCCGTAGCCAAACGGTTAATAGTGCATTTAGCTTTAATATTGGTAAAATTTAAAAGTAAAACAAAAGATAAATTCTAAGTCAGAAATATAGTAGTAATATAAAACATAACACTTAAGTATTTATAAGCTAAACAGAACGAAAACAATTATGGAAAGCATAAAAAAGACAACTCATTGCAATTAAAATTTTATTTATAATTAAGAAATCAATTGGTATTAAAATCTTACCACTGTGATTTATCAGTTCAGCAAGAGTTGGCAGGATCATTTTGATAATGTCAAATGGAGGAGGAATTTCATTAATGCTAATTTTTAACAAAATCCCCATAATATTGCGTAGCAACGGTAGCTAAAATAATAAGAAAATATAATTTTGTCACATTTACGCCAATGCTGCATAAAAAAAGCTCTAATTTCGATCAAAAGTATGCTTACTGAAGTGTTGGGTGTCAGTAGTGCTTGTAGTGGAGGTATAATGTTATTTCTAATAACTAAGTCACTTAAGTAAACACCATCACCTTAAAATATTAAGATTAATTAAATCAACAAACTTTCTAAGACTTATTTCAAATCTAAAAAAAAACTAAAACATCGTCTTAATAATAGAAAGAGAAATACTGTAGTTTTTTTTCTTCTTTTCTTCCAATGGCTGAATTTACTACACTGAATTTACAAAAGGGCTAACATTTGCCATTTCATTAAATAAATTATGATACAATTTTTCTTAAAATAACATTTAATAAAATATAGACACTTTAAAATATACAAAGTACGCACACACCAAATTTAAATTTGCCTTTCTCCTACACATGTATTATACATATGTTCGTTCTTGTAATTTTTTTTCACACGGCGACCACTTGTTAGAATGAGTAAATCAGTTCTCAAAAAAAGTTGTATCGCAAAATAAAAAATTCAAAACACCAAACTTTCCTTGAAACTTTTTCTGTTACCGGGTGAAAACATCCTCCTGCAATCACAGCACTGCCGCCGCGAAATCCAAAACCACTCCGCCTTTCATTTCGCCGGCACCCTCATCATTCTTCCCTTCGGAATTCATCCATTCGGCTCGCTAGTGAGCTTGATCTCCTACTCCCTAAATATAAGTGTACGGCCCCACATCGGAAACCTGTGTGCAGTTTTTGAAGAATTTTTGAAATCCTTTGTTTAGAAGTTGAAATCCTTTGTTTAGCTGTTTGGATTTTTTTTATAGGTAAGCTTTATATTTTGAAATCATAATTATTAAAACACTGTATTTTAAATTATACCTTTGCTTTCAACGTATATTTTAATATATTAACTGCATTCTTTAAATTCCCTAATTTCTTTTTCAAAATCTTTCATTTTTTCCAGTTATTTTTTAATACGTGGTAGCCATGCCTAGCTTTTACTGTTTAAATTATGTCAATACTTGTTAGCAGTGTTTGACTTGATGTTTTAATGCATTAAAAAAGTGATTATTTTTTTATAGTATGTTTTATGAGACACATATTAAATATAGTGGCTTTTAATACAGACAGACTTTTGAATTATACAGACTTTTGAATAGATGCTGCGTTATTTTTAATTTATGTATGCAGACGTGCCAACCTGGGAAAATGAAAAAAGAGGAGGCTTTCGAAAGAAAGAGAGAAATGATCATGCAACAGTGAAATATGCAAAATAAGACACAAAAGTTTTTTAAAAAAAAAGATTTGTAAATAACAACACTTTAGTCTTAAAGGAGACTTTATTTAGTACATAAAGAATAATTAAAGTTATTGAACATATTGTTAAAATTATATACCAAAATTAAACAATTGTCAATATTAATATCTATAATACTGAATAGCAACAACAGTAAGGAAATTTATTTAGCTAATTCATAAATTGATTCAAGCTAGCAATCTTTTATTTAAAAAGAAATAAATAAATGGGCTAAACTATCTTATTTTTAAATATAATAAATAGCAGTTTAGGTAACTAAATAACTACCTTTCTTTAAATAGAAAATTAGAAATTTAATTTTCAATAAAAAATATTTTAGATCGATGATCAAAATTTTTAAAAAATTAAAACAATAAGCTTCCAAAAGAAGCCAATCACAAAGCAGTGCTAACAAAGAGAAGCCCAACTTAGCGGTTGCAGAAAGGAAAGGAGAAACAACTCCTTGATTGGCCAAGACATATGAACAACGTCACAACTCAGACGCATTGAGGCTGCAATTGATGAAAACTGTGTTCAGCGTAAAAATAAGCGGAAAAAAACGGAGATTTTCGAGAAAACCCCAGAGGAGAAAATAACTTATACAAAACTGGAGTCTCCAGCCAAAAGCCGGAGGGTTGGCACGTCTGTGTATGGTTTTAAGTTCAGATAAAAAGAAAATGCATAATGATGAATTTAGAAATATGTTATATTACCCCTATATTTGTATGTGGACGAAATATGTATGTGTTTTCTATGTTGTATGGCACCTAGTACACGGATAAAAAGTCGCTAAATGAAATTTTTTTAGAAATTTTTTTTCCTAATATCTTCCTTTTATCTCCATAATCAGTAAGGATTTATTAATATTTCTGCCAAAGGAATAAAATATTTTTGCGCCTATCAGCAGCAATTAGTAATTTTTGATGAAATCTTTTTAGACAAAACATAATTTACTTTTCTTTCTATGTAGCAGGTATTTATAAATTTATATAACAGCTTTTTAGTCATATTATAAAGGCATATAATTTTATTTTACAAATTTTTTCACTATTTTAATCATTTTAGTTTATAAATTTTACAATGGATAAAAACAAGAAATTCCAAGAGTTATTTGCACAATACAAGCTTGCATTTCCTGAATTGAAACCTAGAAAATCACAACAGATTGCAAGTGATTTTTGGAATGATGAGAAAACCAGTGACAAATTTGAAGCAAAGGTCGATCAAAAAATATGTGATTTGTCTTCTAGCAAAAAAGAAGAGAAAAACACTTGATTCATTTTGGATCATGGTATAATAATACAAATACTTTACTTTATGTGATTTTATTTTAATTTTTTGTTCATTTAATAAAATTTTTCGGTTAACTGTAAATTAACATATTTTTTCCAGAATACACAAAATCTTCAGTTTGTTCGAATGTGAATAGTAACGAAGCCAGCACAAATGAGGCATCATCTTCAAACGAAACCAACAACCTTTGCTAGGATGAGCCTTATAAAAAGTTAGACAAACCAAAATTTAAAACATCTGCACAAGATAAATTATCTCAAGAAATCCATAATTTTGGAAAGTGAAGTGCAAACACTGAAAATGAAGCAAAACACGAATTTGCTGAAAGAAGCAAAAGAGTTGAAAGAAAAGAGGGACTTACTGCAAGAAAAGATAAGTAAATTAAAAATTAAAGAAAGAACAAGAACGTGCACAAAAAAAAAACAGATCCAACTTTAAAAGAAAAATTGTTCAAAATTCAGAAAGTGACAAGTCTGCAGCGTCATTGATAAGAGAAAAGAAAGGAAGACCTACCGTTGAAGAAAATCAGCCTGATCTCCTCAAAACTGTTATTGAAATTGCGACTTACAGAAGTGCAATTGATCCAAAGTGCATAACAGAAACGATTCGTTCTATTAAAACATTAGACGAATTGACCAATGTTTTCAAAACTCAAAATGGTTATAATATAAGTAGATCTGGCATTTATTTACGATTATTACCACGACAATCAAATTCAAGAGAAGGAAAACGACATATTCAAACAGTTCCAGTGAAACTGATGAAGTACAAAATGAAACTCACAATTCCAAGTTTGCAGCTGCAACTATATAAAATTTGGAACTGTTGGCATCAAATTTGGGTCCAAATGAGGTTTTTTCATAAGCCAGGATGATAAAGCCCGAGTGCCGATTGGGATAACTGCTGCAAACAAGCAATCACCATTACTGATGCATGTAGAATATAGTGTTAAATTACCAGATCACGACTGGGTAGTAGCTCCATCTCACAAGCTCATTCCTTTTGTGTAAGCTCTTATCAAAATTGAAAATAATCAAATACAAAAAAAAGTGCAGTGACATAATCGGGACCGACTTATATAACTATAAGATCTGCTAAGCATTTATCATCGACTGCCTATTCGCATGCAGCAGATATTGAGCTTATTTTCGAACTGCCTGCTTTTACTGGATTTTTAAAACAAAATGATGATTCAGTCAATCCTGTGGGGATTTTCACTGTAGATGGATGTCCCGATGAAAACCTATGGTACATTAAAGTCATCCAAACTGCTATCCATCATTTCATAACAAAAAACCTCGATGCATTATTTATAGCCAGTAATGCTCCTGGGAGAAGAGCGTACAATCGAGTCGAAGGACGCATGGCACCATTGAGTAGAGCTAAGTGCCATGATTCTTTCGCGCAATCATTTTGGTTGTCATCTAAACAATAGAGGTGAAACGATTGATAAAGTTCTCGAGGAGAAAATTTTTGCAGAAGCAGGAAAGGTGTTAGCGGAAATATGGTCCGATGTGGAAATTGACAAATTTCCAGTTATGAGTCAATACATTCACCCAGAAAACTCAGAACTATGTTCTTCACAAATTCGAGAAAAAGATCTGACTTGGCAAGCTAAGCACGTGAGAAACAGCCAATATCTACTGCAAATCGTTAAGTGTAACGATGAATTCTGTTGTTCTAAATTTCGGAGTTCAATTCTTAAGCTTGTGCCAAACAGATTTTTATCAGCTCCTGTGCTTATAGCACAAACTGATGATGGACTGGATATTAATCAACCACGAGGAACTTTTCCATCATTATTTTTATCTCAAATGTTGAAGCCAATTGTAAAAGCTGCTGTTAATCAAAAAATAAGTTTGAACTCCCTCACAGAAATACCATACGATCCAGCATGCCCATCGGCAGAAGGTGATATTGAATGCAAAATTTGTCCTACTTGTTGTACATATTTTGCATTTTTAACTTGTTTGAAAAATCACAAGAAAATATGCAAATATTCTTTGCAAATCAACAAAGTAAGACCAGTCTGTGTAGCAGCTCGTCGACAGAAAGAACTTTTGGTTATCCTCCGAAACCAGGAAAATGAAGATGATGCAGAGTGGATCGAAGATGATCTCGTTGATGAAGATAATCTAAATTTTTCATCAATCACAGACAAGATTAACGTTGAATTGGTGTCTCTTGAGAAGCATTTGGAATGTCCTTGGGAAAATACTGTAGATTAATTGTATTGATTGTAGGAAATTATTATGTTATTCAGATAAGATTGTTTTATTTATTGATTCAAAGATAAAGTTGGGTGTTATTGTTTAAATAATTTAAATGAATAAATTATTTTAAATAAATATATTATTTATAATATATTATATAAAAAATTATTTTTCACACACAATATTAATTTGCCACAACTTAATCCCTAAATAGTAATTATAATTGAACTTCAAAGTTGACAATATTAACTTACCTGCAATGTTTCTTAAGGCCCATACAGCTTTCTCTGCAACATTAACATGTGGAGAAGATAACAAACTTATAAAATTAGGGACTGCTTCTGCCTCAACAACAGCTCTTCTTTGGGTGAAATTGCCAGATGTTATAATAGCTAGTGCCCAACAAGCTTCAAATTGTAAGGGGACACTAAAAAATTAAAGGATTGAAAACAAAGACTAAATGCAAATTCTTAAAATAACAATCTGATGTATTAACTTCAGGGATGAGAGTAGTAAGGTCGTAAAAAAGAGGAAATACACATATATATATATATAATATGTAGAGCTGATATTCAAAAATTTTACAAAAAAAGTGCAATTTTTAAACCATGTGATTATAAATCTCAATTAATTTTAAAATTGTATAAATATGAATCAATTGCATGATTTTAAAATCGTGTGAATAAGATTTTAAATTGAGAGAAATATGAATCCTGATATGCAGCTTTTAAATCTTGTGAATATGAAACTGAAAAGACGGTATTTACATAATAGCTGGCGAAAATGGACATTCCCTTTCCTAAATCTCATTTTCGAAAAGGGAAAATAAAGCACTTTTTAAAAACACGCATTAAGAAAAGCACCTTTAAGAGTTGTTGAAAAATGAAAATCAAAAATAAGCACTTTTTAAAAACGCTACACACCATGTTTTATACATTAGTCACTCAAATCAAGGTAAAAAAAATCTTAAAAATTCTACAGTAGTTAAGTACATCCCCCTTTCACCTTTTAGGGACGCAACATGAAATTCATAGATATCTTAATATCATAATCCTTTTTATACTATGCTACCTCACTTAAAAAGCACTTTTTAAAAACGATATGAACCATGTTTTATATATTGGTCACTCAAATCAAAGTAAAATATCGCAAAAATTCTAGATAGTATTTAAGTCCATTCCCCTTTCACCCCCCTTATCCTTTTATAGACACAGCATGAAATTCAATGATATCTTAATATCATCTCATATTATGAGGTAGAAATCAATCCTTTTTATACTATGCTACCTCACTAATGGGGAAATAAAGTTTTCAGAATTTTAATTTGCTGCTGAAAAAAAGACTTAACACAAATACAAATGTAAAAAATTAAATCAAAATCAATCAATATTCTACAGCGTTTATGATTTCCTTTTTCTCCTTTTACGAACATCGTTGAGAAACTATGATATAATAAATGATAAAATAAAATGTATAATAAAATAAAATGTGAGCCAAAAGTAATGATAAATAACAAAATATGGTAACCCAGTTATGAGAAACCGTTCCTGCAATTAAGCAATCCTATCGGCAACTCCGATAGGAGGAATTGCCTTTAGAGTTGCAGTTACACTTACGGTTGCACTTATTTTTCTCTCCTGTGATAGAGGTATAATATAATAATCATTAAAATGGTGCAAATTGTTTTTAAAAAAAAAGTATTTAAAATATAATTTTAAAAATTTGTCAATATACCCCCTTTAAAAAAAAGAGAGAAACTAATAAAAATTTGACCAGTTAAGAACAACCCTAAAAAAGTAAATATTCGTAATATAATCAGAATTAAACTTATCATCAGAATTAAACCTTAACAAAAAAAATTTTAGTGTAAATAATTTAACAGTTAATTTTTATTTAAAATAGAATAAAATAAAAAGGCAGTGTTTTTAAAGGGCATTCATAGGGATCAGGGCAGACAGGCCCTTCTAAAAAGAACACTGATTTAATTTTAAAGACTTATACTTATATAAGACAGGATTATAATGACATTCGTTGCCACAGAAAAAAAAATGAGCAAAATAGTTGCTTTTAGTAGCCTAGAGCATGAAAATAGTTGCCGAAAACTATGAAAATAGTTGCCTAAATAAGACTAAAATTTTATTAAATGACTTAATTGTCTTATACCATAATCCATTTAGTTAAGTTAGTGGCAAATATGATAATTTTTATATAAACGTTAGTGTTAGAGCACTAAATTTGTATATAAAAAACAAAATAAGTACATTTGCAGAAAATTAAATACTTTTAATAACTAGAATTCTTTCAAAAAATATTTTTTCATTAAAAAAAAACACACTTATTCTAAGAAATTTTCCTTTTTATAAATAATTGATTTAGCAAATACTATATATATATATATATATATACCCAGAAGCAGAATATTTTCAAATGTTCTGTCTCAGGACTTATTAATTTATGAAAATGTTCTGCAAGCATTTCACAGCGAAAGAAAGTCAACTTTACGTTAAAATACTATATTTTCATTTATTAAAATACAGGATCATACACAGATACACTACTTCATTTTTTAAACCAAAGCAAACATTCTTGATTTGTTACTTTTTCAATCACTTTTGAGGTAAAAAATTTTGTTAATGACGATGATGGTGATGAATTATTAATAAAATGCCTATGAAATGAAGGTCCGAACATTAAAATAAATTATCTTAGCCTTAAAAATCTTTCGAAAGGACAAGCGCCCAAATGGTGCACCATTTGCAAACACAAACATTCGCTGGTCTGTTGCTCCAACAACTTCTTCATCTCCATCGAAAGCACTTGGTCTTTTAAAAGAAAAATCTGTCAATCATGGATCCCAACAATTCACAAATTGCTTCTGAAATGGGAAGGGAAAATATAAAAGTCATAAATTTTCTGACATTAGAAATCTCTAAATTTAATTATTTTATGGCTTGCTTTAGAAGCTCTCTTGATAAAAATGCTGATCGATTTCCCCTGCTGTCTGCTAAAAACTGATATACCCATTTTATAAAAATGTTATATATAGCCAAAAGCTAGTTCATTAATTTCCTCCTCAGACTAGCAAAGATATGGGAGAGAGATTACTGATAAATGTGCTGAAATTTGTGCAGGGTGTCAAATGTTTCTCTTCTAAAGCAACATTATTCCTGGGAAACAGGAAGTGGTCAAAGCTAGAGAATTTTCATTCGTTTAATGACAATATCAACGTTTTCCTCTTTTTCAAAATATAATTTATACTGCTCCAACATGGAACCAATGTAGATTATCATTTGCATTGCATCTGAGGAAAATATAGAAAGCTCAGAATTATTTAAGACGGAGTGTAGTCTTTTGGAGCTAACCGGCAAATCTGGCAGAGGAACTCCATAAAACATACGTTCCTGGCCCAACATTTGTGATGCACTCTTTGTGTTTAAAACAATGTATAAGGCAATGACTTCACCATATCATGGAAGTCTTTGGAGCTAACCGGCAAATCTGGCAGAGGAACTCCATGAAACATACTTTCCTGGCCCAATATTTGTGATTCACTCTTTGTGTTTAAAACAATGTATAAGGCAATGACTTCACCATATCATGGAAGTCTTTGGAGCTAACCGGCAAATCTGGCAGAGGAACTCCATGAAACATACTTTCCTGGCCCAACATTTGTGATGCACTCTTTGTGTTTAAAACAATGTATAAGGTAATGACTTCACCATATCTTGGAATTCCCCTATGCTTTCTACATTTGAAATGAGGATAAGATGCTCTTTCATAATGTGCAATGAAGTCTTCAAGTTACTGATGTGGTCGGCATATTCCCATGGTAAAAGATCTGAAGTCTAAACCAGTTTTGATGTACATGCTAAATAAGGAAATTACATCTGAAAATAAAAGAATATTGAATAAGTTTCTTTTACACAACAATTTGTCCCTCAGGCAAATCATTTCCACTTGTTTCACAGGCAGCAACAAGGGCTTTGTAATCAATGATGAAAGTCATGAAAACTTCTTTAGAATGGGAGACAAACTTTAAGGTTTTAAAATTTTTTGGTTTAAAAAATGAGGCACCAGTATCATCTGCACTTTGTAAAAGCAATTCATATGCTTTCCCCCACATGAATTCTTTCATGCAATTATTAACCAATGTCACTGCTTCTTGTATAGCATGCGGAATGTTAGCATGTGTTTGCAATAGCTGTAATCTATGCATGGGATCCTTTGAAGAAACAAGGATATCTTTGGAAGTTTCTTCTTCAGATGCATTTAACTGGATGTACTGGCCATCCACTGCAAGGCCAAATAGATGTTTCCTTAAATATGGCAAGTCAAACTTTTCAATAGATTTTAAAATACTTTCACATAAACCTTTCCCAGTTACATCTGAACAGAAGTGATGTTCGACTAGAAAACATTTACTGCAGACATTTTACTGAAGTTTGTATTAGCATGTGTGATGAATGAGGTGAGGGGAAATGTTCTACAAGATTATGAGGGGAAGCTTTTAAACCTTCAAATCATTATGGTCTACAGAAGAATGTATGATATTAGGGTTGGGGATTGTTCTGCATCAAGACTACTGGAGGCAGGTGTGCGGGGGAGGAAGGTTCGCTGGAAAACGCTGTCACTTATTCAAGATACAAATTGTTCTGCAGGACTCCATTTGTTCTGCGACGTACGTCACAGTTTCAGGCACTTTCTGCTTCTGGGTATATACATATATATAATATTGTGAAAAGTGATTGCTCAAATTCAAAATTCATGCATCTTATTATTGTATAAAAAATTGGGTTTTTTTTAAATCGTGCAAAATTTCGTAGCAAAAACTGTTGAAAAGGCGATCAAGAAACGAAATGGACTTACGATAGAATCTGCGCAAATTGAACACATTAAAAAGTGATGACTCAAATTTGCAATCTAAAATTTTTCATTTTTTAATGTTTTAATTATTTTTTTATATTTTATTATTTTTATTATACATTTTTTATTTTTTAAGAAAAGAAATTCAGTGTGTTCAGACGATTTTGCGGGCTGCAGGTTTTCAACCCAATTTATGCTAAAAAAAACATTGCTAGGAGTGCAGAAAAGTCTCCTAATAGTCTCCTTTTCCTGAAAATAGTTGCTTTTTTTTAGCCTTTTCAGGCAAAAAAAAGTTGCCACAGTCGCCTCATGCTGAAAATAGTTGCATTTTAGTCGCCGGCAACCCTGATTTTTGACACTAAAGAGAGTTTAAAAGAAATCAAACTATAAAGAAAATTTAAGCACAGAAAATTTATGGTTTAAAATATTATTAAAATTAACTTTTTAAAATGTTACTCACTTATCATGACATATAAGAACTTGAACGAGCATGGGAACAACTCCTTTAGCAATCATTGTATCTATAGGTGGATAAGTCTCCCTGGAAAGTATCTCTCTGGCATTCTGAGCAGCAATCAATTGTTTATGAGCACCCTGACTACAAATGCCTTGAACTATTTCTTCTATAGACATTCCAGCATCCTATGAAAATAAAATAGATTTGAAGAAAAATTCACTATCAGCCAATTTCTATATCTTTGATGAATATATAGTTATCAATATTATGATAAACATATAAAAGGACGATTAAATGCTGGGGGGGGATTATCATAACTACTACAAGTTGGCAAGAGTTCCGTTTACTGGCTGAGGCAGGACAGGGTGGCCACTCAAATCAGATTTAAAATTTCCCTGATTTTTCCAGGTAAAAATCTTAAAATTTCTAGGTCCGTGTTTTGTTTTTTTTCTTATTAAGTGTAGGATGTGTACAAGAAAAGTGTCTAGTTTATAAAATATTTAATTCAAAATGTCATTTTTTTAACATATCTTGAAAAAAATTATTTTGACAGGATTTTGTTTTTTTATTTTTAAATGTTTTGGTACAATACTAATTTTTAAAAAATTAAGATCACTGTACAGTTAAATGTTTTCGGATTTCAGAATAAAAATTATTGTCAATTGCTTTAAATTTTTTATTTAATTATTTTTCATTTAATTTTTTATTTATTTATTTGCACTTTAGTATCAAACTTATGATAGCAAAATTATATTTAAATTTTTGCTTGCTAATTCCGTAATATTTTATTTTATCATTTAAAAACGGCTTGTGGTGTAAAACAATAGACCAAATTTGATTATTTTTCATCATAAGAGATAAATCAGTAATAAATATGTTAAATTAGTTTATTGTATCCTATTGCACTGTGCAATATGTAATAAAATGCTTAAAAGAAGAATTTCATATCAGAGATTAAAATTATAAAATTTGTGGAAAAATTCATAAATTCGCAATTGAGTGTTGTAAAAGTTTTGTACAATTTTTAAAAAAATATTCCTCATGAATTTCCCCTCACAAAAAAAAAGAACTAGTTACATGCATTTAAAAAAAAAATTTTAATTCTAAAAAGACAAAACTTCTTTGGAAAAAAAAACGCGCTTAAAAGTAGCAGAAATTTCAAAAAAAGAATAAATGTAGCAATGAAGGAAACGAATGAAATA
Organism: Parasteatoda tepidariorum; assembly: GCF_043381705.1. Lineage (NCBI taxonomy): Eukaryota > Metazoa > Arthropoda > Arachnida > Araneae > Theridiidae > Parasteatoda > Parasteatoda tepidariorum. Next base: position 72,419,413 of record NC_092209.1, read on the forward strand.
AAAATATGACCACCGAAGGCGACGTCTTCAGAGGGTACCGGCCCCGGTAGCCATAAAACAAAACCTTTTCTATTGAGAGAGAGGCAAATGCCTAAAAAACTTCCTCAGTACCCCGGAGGTTTCGTATAGAAGTCCAGGAAAAAACATAAAATACTTAGAAACAATTAAGAAAAGAAACTCAAACAATTCATCAGAAAATAAAAACTCACATTAACCAGGTCAAACAGCGATTTCATAAGCAATCCGAATGAAAAGGAAACACTGAAACTAAAGAAAACAACTCCCTCTATTACATTGCGCAGATTGAGAAAAAGAAGTCGAAGGAAAGATACATAACAAATTAATGGAATGCTTAACTGGGGCTGCGAGTTTATTTGTTCCCCTGTTAAAAGAAAAAAAGGACATGCCTCTTTTTAGGGTAAAAGGAGGGATAATTTTGTAAATATCATCTCTGGAATGCAAGCAACATTTACGAACTTCAGGGTATCTGCTACATTTTAGATTTTCAAATTCATGACTTTTCATGATTTTCCATGACTAATTCCAAGAATTTTTCATGACTTAACAAAGTTACTATTTTCTAAGACAAAAACGCGACAATACATTAATTTAAAAAAGCATTATAATAACATTAATTGAAATAAAAGGTATAACCAAAACTGCTGTACTCTGCATCTTCATATTTATAGATTTAAAATTTAAAAAACAGAGTTAGAAAGAGTTGAAACAATAAAATACATAGCTGAAAAAAATACAAAAACAAAAACAAAAAAATTTCTGTGGAATTATATTCTAAAGATACTTTTCTTGTTCACCTAAAAGGAAAGAAATACTCCTGATTTTTCTGTTCTCATTTCGGAATAAAAAAAATTCGCCAATGACTGGTTTGCTTCAATGAGAATTTTAAATTGATAAAATTAAATAAAATAAATAATAAAAATTCTTAAATCACAGAAGAGTTTTTAAGATAATTTGCTCTAGAAATCTTTTTTCTTTCATTTTTTGAAAGAACACCATAATTTTTAAAGAACATGATAAAATCATTTTATATTCTAATAAAATATGCCTGCGTGGTGATTTTGTTAGGAATTCAGATATTTGGAACAGGTTGAAATTGGGGAGGGGGGGATTCCATTTTAAAAATTAGATTTTTCGGAGCACCGCAGTGGGGCAAGTGGCAAAACATGGTTTTGGAGCAACAAAAAGCAATTTTGGAGCAGCAAAACAAAGATTTGGAGCATATTTAATAAAAAGAATTAAAACAAAAATTTATTAACAAGAGTTTTTAATTTTGTTCATCAAAAACAAATCTTATATTTTACACTTTTTTGAAGGTCATTGCATAAACAAATTAAGTTTCTTTTTGGTACCTTCCAATGCTGTTAAATATTCTATTATCCTTGACTTAGCCTCAGATAAGAGGATCTGTCCGCTTTCTATAATCGACATGTCTGCATTATTTAATATTTGTCTTTATCTTAAATATTTTTCTTAGCTGTGGCTAAGAGATCTTGAGAAACCTTCAATTTTTTTAGCAAATCAATTTCAGCATCATTTCATCTGCTGTCCTCAGTTTCAGTGTTTTCACATTCTTTTTTCTCACTCTCTAATCAAGCAGAATAATTTTTAAATGCTGCACAAGTCCCTTTAATCATATTCTTTGTAAACTTTAAAGTTATTTAAACCCCCAGCTGATATTTGACACAATCTCAAACCATTAACACTATGCAATTTTAAACTTGCCCTATTGTCAAGTAGCTTTTTATTCACACATATGAACTAAACTAGTACTAAAACCCCTTCAGGGTGGCCACTCAAATCAGAATTCAAATTTCCCTGATTTTTCCAGGTTTTCCAGATAAAAATCTTAAAATTTCCAGGTTTTTGTTCCTTTTGTCTTATTAAGTGTAGGATGTGTGCAAGAAAAGTGACTATATTATAAAATATTTTATTCATAATGTTATTTTTTTAACATATCATCTTGAAAAAAATTATTTATTTTGACAATTTGGCAAGATTGTTTTATTTATTTTTTATAATGATTTGGTACAAAATTTTGAATCAAAAATCATATATTGACCAACAAAAGAGTAAAATTAAATATTAATATATAGTTAGTTCTTAAAACCTTTTTTTATATAAATTAAAATATGTAATAAAAGGTTAAAATGAAATAGAACAAATTAGCATTAATGCAACAGTTGTAAAAATTTGCGAACAAACATTGCTGTTAGCGATTGTAAAAAAATGTGCGATTGGTTTTCTGAGAAAAAATAATTCGCAGATTTCTTTGAATGGGAGCAGAAAAGCTTTCAGAAAAAGAGTGCAACATAAAATCTATTATTATTAAATTATAATCAACTAATTTTTGGAGAATTTTATAAAATTGGAATACAAATACAAAAACATTTTGTCAAAATAGAAAAAAATTACCACCAAAGCATCGGAACAAACTTGAGCCATAAATGGCTCAAGTTTGCCCACGGACAGAATTTAAAAATAGAAGCAAATATCCTAACCCCTTCTNAATCTTTCTTAAATTGCACAGTCCCAGAGCGGTCAAAGGTTTCTACATTCGTTTAGCAACCATGGGAGAATTTTATGTGACATTCTAGTTTAACAGAGCTGTAATAGATCAAATTTTGATGCAAGCAAAGTATCGCTAAGCTGGTGATATTTCACCAGCTTAATTAAATACTTACTTAAAGCATACTTAAATTGCACAGTCCCAGAGCGGTCAAAGGTTTCTACATTCGTTTAGCAACCATGGGAGAATTTTATGAGGTATTCTAGTTTAACAGAGCTGTAATAGAGCAAATTTTGATGCAAGCAAAGTATCGCTAAGCTGGTGATATTTCAACTGTTTGGCGATACATTTCCGCCTGAAAATAGTGGGTATAATGGATGAAATAATTTAAATTAAGAAAATTAGTATATAATTTATATTAGTGAAATTAAAAAAATTATCAAAGAAAAAATTTCCAGCTTTTCTTCCAGAATTTCCCTGATTTTTCCAGGTTTTTATCAAAATTTCCCCTGATTTTTCCAGTATAAAAAAAATTTGCTGATAATTCCAGGTTTTCCAGGTGGGTGGCCACCCTGCTCTTTCATCATGGGCATTCCCATGTGGTATGTACAAAAGAGCTTTAAAAAGCTTTGCTATATGAAGATATTTGATATTTCCCAAATTATATTTCTTCACAAAATAGTTTTTCCAAAACACATCAATTGGTGCATATTCATTTGAGTCAGAAGAATAACCTTCTGGTTCTCCACGTAACAGTAACAAAGATGCCTCTTCAGGTTTTATAATGAATGGGGTTACTGTTGCCAGATATCTTATTGACTTAATAGAAGTGTCTTCCTTTCTCATTACAGGATGCAACACTTTAAGATGGTACAGTAACCTATTCCCAAGAGGCAATGCTTTTAATAACTTTTTTGCACATGCCATGGACCTGGTACCTGAATACATAAAAAAAAATTTCTGAAGAAGATAAGGGTGTCATCACATTTGTGGTATCTAGTTCAACATCTATTAAATTTGAATGAAGTCCCTTCCTGTCAAACTAAGAAAAGCAGAATTCTTTAAAAAAAAACGCCCTAAATTTGCTTAAACTAGAGACACCATTTCATCATACAGCAAGTGAATCAATGGTGTCTCAGTTTGGAAAAGACCTAAAATTTATTTAATATAGCCCAAATATTTCTTAAAAAAGAGCTTTTGGCAAAAGCAATTTAAATAAATACAATATTGATTGGCTCATACTATTTTTTAAATTAATAATTACTTTATTTAATTCTGTAAAAGGTAATTTAAAACTAATTAATTTAACTATTGTTTAATGTTATCAAGTGTATTTTTCTTAAAATTTAAATAAATGTTATTTGTAATAGTAATATATTCAACAAAACATTAACAAGATTAATATTAATCATACCGAATTTATAAAAATATGTAAATAATTAAGCAAACTTTAATAAATTTATATTACAAATGTAAATTAGTGAATGGCCCCTAATAAATTTTTATTAAAATTGGTTACCTAGTTCAGTATTTCTTTAATGAAATGATTAAAAAAATTAAATAATTTTTAAATGCAAATACAATGAGTATTGAAGCTAAAAAAAATTTGTCAGATGTAAATTATTCCATTATCCCTACACCCATTATATTAAACAAATCTGTGATCATTAAAATTTTTTATATCAATTGTTTTAAATCATTAAGAGATGAATTAAAGTATTTTTGAATGACAAATCAGAAAAACATAAGATTTTTTTGCTGCTTTTAAAATTCTGAAAGCCCCTCTCTTCATACTTATTTAAAAATTTTAAATTAAAATCTTGCCTCTAAATATTATTAGGTTTTCTCTAAAACAAAATAAAAGCATTGAAAATTTTGAAAGTAATAAAACAATAAAATGCAATAAGTAAAAAAAATTATTAGTAAAAAAAAAGTAATACAGTGATCCCTCGTTTTTCGCGGTTAATGGGGACCTGAACCTTCCGCGAAAGCTGAAAAACCACGAAGTAGGATTTGCCAATAGGAATTTTCGTGTATGCGGGTACACGAATGTTTTAAATATGTAAACAGTATTCAAACTTTACACATTTAAGAAAAAAATTACAACAGTATACGTATTTACTTAAACGTGTCAGTGCTAATTAGTAAGGTTAATTACAAAACGGAGTGCAGAGTGCTTTAAAGGCACGAATGACACCTTGATCCATCGGCTGAATTAGAGGTGTAGTGTTCGGGGGTAGAAACCCTATCTGCACACCGTCATATTGCAGGTCCGTTGCATGGCCTCCTGCACAAAATGCTCTTTTAATAACATTTTTAAAAAACAGGTTTAAAATAAATTGTATTTATGTATAAACTATAATTTATTAATAAACTATAAATTTAACCACTATAAAATATTGATATCATTAATATATTCTTACCTCAGTGTTTCTGCCTCTTAGAGTAGACATGATTACCTAAAAAACAGGGTAAAAAATTAAGAAATAAAATATATTTATAATTAACAAAATATGATATAAACTTTAAATCTATTTCATAGTTTAAATATATGAGAACGGTATTCAGTGTTCCCACTCAATATTTTAAAAAAATTCAAGGACTTTTCAATGACTTTGAAGCACCTAAAATCAAATTTTTCAAGGACCTATTCGGTATTACAGTTATATGCTGAAGTACATGTCAACCAAATTTTACAATTACGTAGAAGCAGAAATTGTATATTTTTAAAGCACAATGCTTATTTGACAACAACAAAAATATTTATTAAATTTATCAGCTAATAATTCAAATGGTTGATAGTTACATTGCTGTTTCAAATCACTTTTTAAAAAAAATCCAATTGGCATGCGAACGATACTAACCAACATTTAAAAACTATCACAAGTGAAAAATTTAATGAAGTGGATTAGAATTAAATGAAACTGAATTAATGAATAATGCATACTACATTAAACAAGTATAGTAAATAATTGATGAAGTTTGCGTGATTGTACGGTTATTAACATATAAAAAAATTTTTTAATATGTTAGATAAAATTTTAGGTTACGGGAAATGTATATAATTAGATAAAATATCGAAATATATCCATTCAACATATCTGTTTTAATTATAATAACAAATTATCTATTTTGTTACCTCAGAATATCAGTAATGTATTCAGGGTTTGAAAAAATGTGAGGATTTTTGGAGAAAAAAACAGTAATATAGTAAAAGGAACAAGTTTATTAATCCTTTTGTTTTACCACACCTCTATTTACTATATTTATTAAGCATATATATATTACTTATTACAAATTCTTAATTAATAAATATTTATAATCAGTAAAAACTAAAATTTTTTTCTGACTTTTACCTTAAATAAAACTAAACTGGAATAAATATTTAATGGTCTTCCATGTTTTTATAATACCATTAATAGAAAGTGAAATTAGAATTATGTATAATTATAAAGAAAATCCCATTTTTCAAATATTTATCCTTAGAAAAAAGACTGCATTTTTAGATAAATTTTAACTTTATAATTTCAAAAAACAAATTAATCTTAAAATAATAAAAAAACATATATAAAAAGTTTTAACTTATTTTTTTAAAACCAGAAAATAAAACTATTAATTGAACCAAAAAATTAATTGTTGTTTAATGTATCACTTAATAGAAAAAAATAATTCGTTTGTTTTCTTTTTTAAACATGATTAAAAGAAACAAAATATATTATATTCAAAAGAAATCGTAAAAATAATATTTAATAAATAATATTTTTAACTTTTTAATGGCGATAAACTTTCTCAAATAGTTAAAAACTGTCAGCAGATGTTAAGAGTTAACTTAAAAGGTTCATTTTTTTTTTATATATATTATTATACACAGCAGATTCAAAGTATCTACATTTCTCTTTTAGACGGTGATACACTTTTACGAATTTTGTAGCTTTATCTATTCCTAATCTATTTCGTAGTTTACTCCACACCAGACCGAAAGTTGCTGGTGCTGAGTGTAAAGAAAAAAGAATTGGCAGAAATTTTGTGGAAGCTCATTTTTTTTGCCATAATTTCCCACTATTTTTTGATGAAAATTGTTGAATAACAGTATCAAGCATCATTGACTTTGGAAAGTACTCAGGATCGGAAATTTTGAATGCCATAACACCTGGTAGAAATTCTGGATGATGCCTAGAAAGACTGTTTTCTGCTAATTGCTTTTGTTCACCATTTAAAAATTGTCCCCTTGCTTCGGGATCCAGGGTGCATGTACTAATAAATGAGGTGGCTGAATAGCCTGATGGATCTTTTTTCAAAATGTTTATGGGGTTCTAATTCATCACACGATAGTAAGTTAATTCATATTTCAACAGCTTCTGAACTTGAAATGTTTTCTGACTGAAGCTTTTTTAAAGCTTCAGAAACAATTGATATCTGTTTTTCCAAATTGAGAGTTTCTTGGTAAAGCCCATATTTAATATTTTTGACAAATTATTATTAAATTCATTTTGATGTTCAAAAGCAATATCATTTGGTAATTGGGGCATCAAGCAGTTTTTTTTATTTGCCCATCCATGTGCTTGATGCACATTTCTAAAATATGTGCTAACTTCCACGATGTGTCCAATGATAGTATTAGAAGATACTTCTTTTTCAACCAAATTTTAAAAAAACAATTTGTGAAAAAAACCACTAAGTGGGTTTTTTCAAGGTTGGCCCACCCAATAAAACCCGGGCGGGTTTTTACAAAGTGGGCCCACTTGGCGAGCCCTGATTTTGAACATAATAAAATCTATTGCAGAACAATATTTTACAGATGACTAACTAAGACTTACCAAGTTTTATTTTCTTTAAAACATATCCACAACAAGTAAAGCGCGGTTCTTAAAATTTTGTGAATATGCGTAATTTTTATTAAGCATAATTTTGAAATCGCATTTATACGAATCTAGATACACTACATGTAAATCAAAATTATACGAAAGGGGAAGTAAGTCTCGAAGATTGCGTAAATTACGTATTACAATGTGTGATTAGTAAATTGAAATTGAATTGCGGTGTATGTTTCTTAAATCAGAACAATATGAATAGCAAATGAAACAAAATGCACGAACTAACAAGACGTAAATCACAATGTGTAATACATAAATCACTTTAATGTGAATTCTGTTGCGAAATTAGCTAATAGTTTTCATGTGAACAGTGATCATTATGATGCAAATTGAAATTCAAAAGTTGCTTAATAAAGAACAGCTATGTCTGATTCTTAAATCATTTTGATGAGAATTGTGACTGGTAATTCTTAAATCTCTCTTTTGTGAATTGCAATGCGTGATTTGTAAACTGCAAGAATGAGATTTGTGAGGCATGATTCTGAAATTACGTAAATACACATCACGTTATATGATTCAGAAATAACTTTAATTAAAATCATGATGTGTGATCGATAAATCACTTTAATGTGAATCATGATGTGTGATTTATAAAATACCTTAATACGAATTATGATGAGTAATTTGCAAATCACTTTTAAGTAATATTTGATATGTGATTCATTAATTACTTTCACTTAAATCGCAATTCGTAAAACATTTCATATCAGGGTTGGCAAGGTTTCAGAATGGATTAATTCGCAGTTTAAACCGTCCAATCCAAAACCCCTTTATCCAAAACTGTCCAAAATTGTTCCACCACCCTCCAAAATTGCTCCAAACAAAACCACAATTTTATCTGAACAATATTTAAAAAGTAGAATAAACATAGAGCTAATAACATATTAATAATTAAATCTACTGGAAAATATTTGTTTTTAAAAGTATAATGTTTTATTAATATTGTTTGACTCTTCAATTTAAACATTAAACAAAGGAAGATTAATCAGTAATCAAGTTCAGTTGATCCTCTCATTCAATAGTACATAACTGAAGTTTGACCTTGCCATACAGGTTAAGCTATTAGGAACTAAGTGTTTGGTTAGTCATAAACAGGTTTATTTATCTATAGTACTATTCAAGAATACTTTTATTTCATCCGTGCTCAATTCTTTTAGCGTTGTAGTGATACATCACCAGTGTCAGTAACTGAAACCAAAACTATTAATACATTTCTCAGTTATTTTGTATTTCCAACTTAAACTAATATACTGAAAGAAAACACAAATAATTAAGATTCAAAAGGATAAAACTTCTTTGAGAAAAAACGCTCTAAGAAGCAGCAGAAATTTCAGAAAAAAGTATCAATACAAGAAACAAATTAAATAAAAATATGGCCACCGAAGCCGACGTCTTCAGGGGGTACCGGCCTCGGTAGCCATTAAAAACAAAACCATTTCTATTTGAGGGAGTAGCAAAAGCTTAAAATNTTAGTCATAAACAGGTTTATTTATCTATAGTACTATTCAAGAATACTTTTATTTCCTTCCTGTTCAATTCTTTTAGCGTTGTAGTGATACATCACCAGTGTCAGTAACTGAAACCAAAACTGTTAATACATTTCTCAGTTATTTTGTATTTCCAACTTAAACTAATATATTTATACTTAAAACATTTCTTTTTTAAATGGATGTCTTTTCTATCATGCAGAAAATATAACATTTTTTTAAAAAAAATATTGTGAAAAATAAAAGGTTAATTTTTAAACATATTTAGTATTTTTTTAAAATCATTAATATTATTATTTAATATTGCATTATTTATCAGTATTAAAAGCATATTCATATTTAAAGGATTATGTGTTCACTTTTGTTGTTCAATGAATTGTGGAGCTTCAAAAATTATAAACCTTTTCCTATTATATTGTATTTTCCTTTAATAAGTTATAAATTGTATAAAAAATATCAAATATTTATTGATACATGTAATTATTATGTGTACAATGGTTACACCTATAAAATTTTTATCCTTCACCGAAATTAGGTTTTGGACACTTTGAGACAGTTTCACCCAGTTTAAGACAATAAAACCCATGTGTCCTATCCAAAACCAGTTTAGGACGTCCAAAACCCAAACCCTGTTTTATATAAATTCCAATCCGTAAATCAAGAATCAGTTGAATGTGAATCACAATGTTTATTCATAATCAATGAAACCTGTAGAACCAAATTTTACTTATTAGCAGTAAAAACTAAATGTAGAAATTTGATTATAAATGATAAAAAATTAATTATCCTTCGTATATAAATTTAAAAAAATAGGATAATAATATTAACCAGTCATAATAATAAAGTTAACAAATCGAGCATATTTCTATTGAACAATAATCTGGTGTGAAAAATCTAGGAGAGAAAAGCTTTGCATCTTCTTTAAGGATCTTTTTGCATCTTCTTTTTCTTTCCACTTCAAGCATTTAAAAACTGCATCTATTAGAATTTCTATAATCTTCCTTTGAATTTATTTATTATTTTTTTACTGTCTTATTGTAAGAAAGATTAGTAAGTATTATTTTAAATTCTAAAAAAAATCAAGTACTTTTCAAGTACCTTATGGCAGAATTCAAGGACCTGATTTTTTTTCAACTAAATTCAAGGACTTTCAAGGTTTTATTCAAAAAAATTTTTATAAAACTATCATAATTATAAGGGTCAAGTTATAATGAACACTTTTCAAAAATATATTCTTAAAATAACTTACTAGTCAAAAAATGCAGCAATGTAAGTCAAAATAATTGTTTACAACTTAATAAACAAAATAATTAAATAAGCTTTACTTAAATAGTTGACAACAAGATATTAGAAAGTAACAACACCAAACAGAATAATTAAACTGTCTTATTCAAATTTTTTTAATAAATTATGAAATAACGTTTTAAAAAGTTACCGCAATATTTACTTTTTCATTAAATCTCAGCGCATGCTCAATACAAATCCAGAGACCGAATCTAAGCACATGGGCGCATGACGTCACGAACTTTGTTTACAATCAATTGGGTGGAATTTTGATATCATTTTGATATCAATCAATTTTGATATCATTTTGTAATAAATTAGCAAATTTTATACTTTCCTTAAATTTTTGAAGTACTAACGGTCGATTTTCGTGCAGAATAGAGTTCTTATGAACTTTATAGTAAGTTTTGGCTAAATTATAACAGTCTTTAATATTAAAAAAATTCAATTTTTTTATGAGTGGTGAGTAAGTTCTGTTTCATTTTGCAGATGTTGTTTATTATGATACATTCAATATATAATTGTTAATTTTTTTGTTTATATCTTAATAAATTAGATTAACTGTGATATCTGCTTCATAAGTAGGTTAGAATAATTGTCAAAATTTTTTTTACAGTGTGATGAAATGGCTTTGTTTTACGATTATTGACAAATCACACGAAATACGTAAACAAAGTGACTAACTACTGTTTGTCTACGATAGGTACTCTGTCCGCCACAAAGTCTGCGGCAGTCTGGTGCTATGGAAACAAGAAGAGAGCATTTTAGGGAGGGTGGCTTCGATGGAGAGGTCTCCTTTTCTTTCGCCTTCGATGATAGCTTGTATGGGGAGTATACCAGATTGGCTGACTCAGCCACCGGTAGGAGACTTATTTAATCTGATTCAAGAACTTTTTTAAGATTCGCATGAATATTTCTTTCTTACTTAAAATAATTCTCTCGATTCAATCAGTTGCTATTTTTTAAATACAAAGGAAAAAAAGTGAACAAATTCTGACATTTAGGGTAGTACAGGTTTTTTTTAATATTACTTTTTAATTTTACGATATTTATTATGAATGTTCATTGATTGTTAGATGGTTTAATTTCTAAACTTGCACATTTTTTAAAGCAGTTAATTTCTTTTATTACTTGAATTTTCTGGAAAAAGTGAAGAGCTTAAACTTAATAACTCTGATTTTAAAAGGAGATAAAACTTTTGCTGAAATTAAAAATAGTTCACGTTACATATGCCGGAGAAATATTAAATATCTTTGTTTTGATTATTAATTTTGAAATATTTTATTTATTTATTTATTATTATTTTTTTTTTTTGAAACTGAATGCAAGTGACCGCAACTAGGATGAAATCTAAAACTATCAACAATGATTTTTATCAGCACCCATCAAACCATCTGAAATTATCTGAAGTTTTTTTTGCTTAAATTACGTTTTCTTATTCATATTTTATTGTAACCTGTACAGTTTTTTTTCACTATTTATTAAAAACAGTTTTTATTAGCAAATTTATTTTTTTCTTAATAACCAATTTTGTATGATAAATTTATAGATTAGTTATTTATTAATAAAACATTGAGCTGCTTTAAACAATTTTATACAATTTCCATACATATTCCATANTCGGTACTTTCAAAACCTTGTAGAAATGTGTAGCAATAATTTCTAAAATAACGATTGCAAAATAATTTGATTTGCGATAAAATCGTTACAAATAAGCCATGTCAAAAAATGGTTATCTAAATGAGCGATTCTTTACTCGCGATTCGTAATAATATCGTGCTAAAATATCGAAGTTTTAAAAACCGGGCGGAAATGTGCAGCAATAACTGTTGAAGAAAGGATCTAAAGTCATTTAGATTTTCCATGAAGTTTGCACAAATAAAGCGTTTCATAACTTTCAAAAATCGCTATTTCAGAAACTACTTGAAAATGGGTAGCAATAACTACCGAAAAGTCATTGGAATCGGCACATACGAAAAGCGTCAAAAGTGGTAATTAAAATTCGTAAATCGTAATAATGATGTATTAAAAATATTGGGATTTTTAAAACTATGCTGCAATCGTAACCATCGAAAAACTACATTGATTGAGATTGGGTGCGTCAAAAACTTAAAAGTGTAAATTTAAATTACCGAATTTTTATATTATTCTTCAAAAACAAATATTTAATTTTTTCCTCATTTTGTTCAGATTGCAGCCGCGGGCCGCACATCGAGGGTTGGCGGGCCGCATTTGGCCCGCGGGCCGCAGGTTGAGCACCCCTAATGTAAAGTACGAATTAATATTTAAGCAAAATTATCCAAAATTAAGTAGTGATTATAATGAAGTTTTTCTTGTGAAACATCTGCATATTATTTTTCTATCATAAATGAAAATATCATGGGTGGATTTTTATTTTCTGCTTAACCCTTTCTGACTAAAAAAATTATTGGTTGAAAATCTTAGTCTGACAACACATTAGCAACTATGACTGTCATGGTTGCGCTCAGGATTGGGTTTCTCATGACAAAAAAAAAAAAGGCTTTTGACATGATTGAGATAAAAACTGTCAAGGAAACCTTTTTTTACCTTTATGTTATACAGCAGACAATATGTTTCTTATGTGGTCCATTAAATTAAATATTTCCTTTACGATTAAAAGTTATTTTTGCTATTATGCTCATAAATATTTACATAATTATTTTTATATGACTTATTAAAAGTTGGTATTTATACCTTTAAGCCCTGAGGGTGTGCAACAAAACTATAAATCAAAATTTTGCGCTTATAAAATATTAAGAATACGTTTAAAAATTTTTGTACCATACAGATTATATATTGTTATTGATATCCCTTCAAGTTCTATATCTTTTACCATACACCTAGTTATCTGTGTATAATATTGGAATATTTAACCTAAATTTGTAACTAATGAAACTAGTTGAGGTATCAATGCTATTTTAAAACTTTTATTTAATTGAAAACTCACATTAATGCAAACCACAATTGTATATAAAATGGCATTTTTAGTAACCAGGGTTAGAAGCATGTGATTGCAAGTGACTAGTTTTGCATACTTTTCATTTTCTAGTTTCAAAAATACATTATCATAATTTTATTAATATTAAGTCATTTTTTTCTCAAATATCTTTTAAAACTTTTTTTAAAAATTTAATGCTTTGAAGGTTTGAAATACTTTTTTCTTTAATTTTAATTAGTTGAAATGAAACAAAAATACAGTGTCAGCAAAAGTCTGTATTTTGACTAAGAGGTTTTTGGCATGATAGTAAAAATTGTCAAAAACTTGCCAACCCTGATTGCTCTATATGTAAAAAGATACATATCAGCTCTAAATTTTTTAAAGAATAGTTGTTGTGAGAAATCAGTGGAAGCTTAGAAGCAAAAAGTTCCACATTTTTATTTTATTTTATAACCATCGTTGAACAGCCGACCCTGGTTCACGTCATTGGAAGGCAAACGCTTTATCCCTTGAGCCATCAAGGCTCAAACTGGAGGATTTTACATTTTATTTTATAAATCAGTCGTTGAACAGTCAACCCAATTTTTCGGTTTACGACTACTAATGTTCAACTCCGTAGCCTTGTAATTTTGAACCAATCCAGAAGACAAGGAAACTCCTGGATCAGTACCCCCAGACGTATTGATTTTTTATGGGAACATGGAGGACTTTGAGACTCGACAGATTTAACTTGCATCAGTCACCATTTTACTACACGGGTTTCTTCGGCCGGTGAGAATCGAACCCGCAACCTGTAGGACATGGGCCCAGCGCCCTACCCACCAGGCTATCCCGGCCCCCCATATTTCTATTATAATATTTTTGGTTTGCAATATCTTTGATTTGAAGAATCCAAGACTATTCACACTGTATCAGAAAGAGTTAATTGCTATTTTCTGCCCTCTAGCTTTTGAATTTGTTGTCACAGCAGTAATTAAGTTATAAGAGATTTAATAATGGTGAAACATGTTCTGAAATGCTTTTTACTAGGCTTAAGAAGAATGACGAAGTGTCCTATGAAATGAAATAGGTTAGCTAATGAAAGTTTTTCTAATAGGAAATGGAAATCATTTCTAGCAGCTAAAATCATTCATTATACACAAGTTCTATTGCTTACAACAAAATTAGAACAGCTCTGTATACTAAAACTTAAGTCCTATAAAGTGTCCTATGAAATGAAATAGGTTAGCTAATGAAAGTTTTTCTAATAGGAAATGGAAATCATTTCTAGCATCTAAAATCATTCATTATACACAAGTTCTATTGCTTACAACAAAATTAGAACAGCTCTGTATACTAAAACTTAAGTCCTATAAAGTGTCCTATGAAATGAAATAGGTTAGCTAATGAAAGTTTTTCTAATAGGAAATGGAAATCATTTCTAGCATCTAAAATCATTCATTATACACAAGTTCTATTGCTTACAACAAAATTAGAACAGCTCTGTATACTAAAACTT